>NC_055980.1:12185751-12203251 GCF_018492685.1 Alosa sapidissima | reverse complement strand
GCATGCAGACTACTTGATGTGCTTTCAAAGGCAAAGCCTACAGTATCGACCGGAGGAAACCCAACCACCCAGCCCACCAGATGCACCATAACCGGCTGACTTCACGAGAGAGGATTAAAGCCCCGTCCTCCAGGACCAAACTTTGTTTGGAAAGGAGAAACTTACTTCGCTTTCGTAATTTAGATCAGAGACCAGTGATCATTGTCTGGGAAGCAAACACGTCTGCATAATGAATTATTTACTTGACACTTTTCTGACTGAGACAAGAAAAGACCTTGGTTGGAAAACTTGAGTTTTTGTGCACTGTAAACATTCCAAAACAATGAATTGAATGCCTTCTACAGTATACAGTAAAAAAGAACCAACCAGCTCAACTTAGCCCAGTCAAGACATCCCATTGCTTTGACTGAGTTAAGTTATGTGAATGTTAGTGTCAAGTTTATTACACATACCAGTGACAACTCAAACTCAAACTTTGAAAAAAAAAAGAGTAGTGGTGGATGGTTCATGGTCTGGGCAGGTATAAGAAGGAAAGCCAACTTTGCTGGGATTGGCTTTCACCACAAATGGATTCCAAAATTGTAATGGGTTGTCTCCTGTTGTTATTTTATTCTCATTTAGATATGAAGTCACAAGGCTAAGATGCCTCAGGAGATTGTCAAACTTGATCAGAGAAATTTCTGGACAGCAATGCTCCGCCAGTCTAACCAGAGTCACTTTGATGATCGCATAACGTATCTGTGCTCAACGTTTTCTGTTGTTGACTTTGCTTCCCGGATATTTTTTTTTTCCGCGCACTCGAGAAAAGGCCAAGCCATTTCACATCGCTGTCTGCCTGCGCGACTGGACTCGGGCTCACACTGTGGCTACCAACCCGGAACGTAAACACACTTCACCGGGAGCAACTGGCTGAATGGCTGAGGCATTTAGAAAGACAGCGTGGCATTGTGCAGTGAAAACAAAAGCACGACGGAACACAAGGTTGAAAGGGGGAAAACAAAGCTTGGGATCCATCACTAAGTGGATTGGTGTGTTTCGTTGATTAAAATTAGGATTAGACCAAAATTAGTCCAAATGTTGCTCTCCTTTTACAGTTCTTGCTAAGATAAAATGTGGGCAAGATGTTGATGTCTCTCAATTCTGAGCATTTCCTTTTTCAACCTCATTAGGGATAAAAACAACTATAATGTTGCTGATATCATTTTCATGAAGGTGACGGTAACAAGAAATGTGAGCCTGCAACTTGGTTTCTGGAGAAATAAGATAAGATTAAGATAATAATAATAAAAGATCATTTTTATTGCCTTCCTGTTTTTTTTCTCCTGCTTTAGTTTAATGGGAAACAGTAGCCTGTCTCAACTTACTGTAATTAGTCTGAAAGTCTGAACCATCCAAAAAACATGCTTTCACACTGCTTACTGGTTGATCTGGACCGAGACCACCTCCTTTGATCTGACCACACTTTGGCATTTTGGTCTGAGCTGTGGTCTAGGACACCTTTCATACCTGATAGGGAAAGTCTGAACGGTCAGGGCCAAACAATTGTGTGAAAGCCCCTTAAGAGGTCATGTTTTGTATTATAATGTATCTGGATAATACAAACAGTTTCATCATCATTGGATCTCTGCAAGCTCTTTCACAATTGCATCACCATATCGCTGGAGGATTTAATGCATGAAATAGTATGTATCGATTATCAAAGCACTTAAATAAGCCATATGCACCAATTTTAGCAAAAATGACCTTAATTGTGCAGGTTGAGAGTCGTTCTGATTTTTCTACAACACTTTTTGGGTCGTTTGGTGGGTGCTTCGTGTCCCCCTAGTGCTTCTCCGCGGAAAAACTGAATATGCAACTTTCTGGTTTTTATTGTCAACCATGTGTTTAGCTTGGTTTCTTGATGGCTAGCTCGCAAGCTAGTGGGGGTTTAGCGTAGCAGTCACTTGCTACCGAAGCTGCAGGGGGAGCTATGTTGTGAAAAATGCGAGCCCAAATCAGGGGAAAACCCAGAAACAGCGAAGGAATAACCAGACCTGCATAGGGCTTCTTTAAGTGAAGTGTGCCATAGGCTACATGTGAATTCAGGCTTTTTTGGAAGACATTTCACATCTTTTTGCCATGATGAAGTAAAGAATATTAGAATGGAGGTAAATTCCTCACTGAAACATACATTTTGTAAGCACGTGCATGTCTCCACTCTTGTCTGGTTATCTGCTGTGACAGTTACCGCGATGACAGTGACGGTAACCTGTGGTGAGGACCTACTCTGATGTAGTGGCCGGGACAGTCAGGTCAGCCCACAGGGACAAAAAAATGTGTGCCGTGTCACCTGAATATCAACTGAGTGTGAAACAAGCGTGGGTGTTTTTTGTGTGTGTTGTGAGGCTGAGGACCTTTGTAAACATGTTTTTACACATGAAGGGCCTACAAGACGGGAGTCATTTGCTGAGAGTGGTAGAGTATCTCCCAGCATCTGATTAAAATCCATCTCTTATCGTTTAATGTGTGCTCATTGAGAGGCACTGCATTGAGGTTTTGTTTAAAAAGGGTGCAATTTCTGTTGGGTCCACAAGGCTGCCACGTCAAGTCCTCAATGTTCACATAAACATGACTAAATCCATCTTTTGTGGGGGGACGTGGACAAACAAGAAGGTGCAAAAACTGGGGCGAACCCTCTGAAGTTAAACTCTCACACATGGGAATGCTGACTTTTAACAAGCCCACCTGGCACACCACCTGGACAAGGGGAGCTCGGAACCTCAGAGACAACAGCTTCGGGAAGCGCGGAGAGGTGTACCCTGAGATAGCAGTGTACAGATGGGCGACTGGAATTATGGAAATACTACAGATAGGCTGGTGAAGTGGAAATGTGCTAGCCTTCTGTGTGTGTGTGTGTGTGTGTGTGTTTATGAATGTGCATGTGTGCAGGCTGTGTGTGTGTGTGTGTGTGTGTGTGTGTGTGTGTGTGCGCGTGTGTATGGTGTGTGTGCGTGTGTATGGTGTGTGTGTGTGTCTGTGTGTGTGTCAGAGCATTTCCATCTCTGTGTGTGGTATATGTCGAACCTGCAGGCGTGGGTTGATGGTAAAGCTGCCAGCTGTCGGGTTCATGCAGGCCATGTACTGGACGCTGTGCACCTCCTTCAGCTGCAGCTTACTCCTGTCATACCTGATAAGACATGGCAGGGGGAGAGTGAGAATCATCACACACACACACACACACACACAAAGAGAGAGAGAGAGCCCCCTGCCCCCCCCCCACACACACACACATACTGATACATACACAATAAGGCTGCTCATTTATGGCGAAAATCATAATGATGGTTATGTTCAATAATAATAATAATAATATTAATCATTATAATAATAATAATAATAATAATAATAATTATAATAATAATAATAACAATAACAATAATAATTAAAGATAATTATAATAATAATGATAATTATAACAATAATTGAAACTGAAATTACATTTGGAATTCAATTAATTATACAGATGCACACATCACAACACACACAGAGACACTCACATACGGTACATAAATAAGCAGATTTGCATCTCACACCATTAATATACTGATATTATCATGTGGAGTTCCCCTTCACACACACAAACACACACCCTGCTCTATATGCATGGCCTGTCTACCTCTCCAGCTCAGAGTCCCCTTGGCTGGTAGAGCTACACGGGCTCTATCCCCCCTTCCTCTCCCCCGTCTCTCTGATCCACTCTACTGTAGCCGCCGCAATTCCTCCGACACAATTTTTTCACAATCCCCTCTGCCGCGCGCCATCTGAAGACACATCAAATCCATCACGGCTCCGCGCGGCATGGGCCGTCTTCGCCCAATGAGCCGTTCGGGTGGAGTGCCATACTGTATCCCAGCGCATGCGCTGCGGTGACGGATTCGCCACGAGGGGATCGTCCGCCGTCCGTGTGCCCGGCGGGTGTAATAGAAACACACTCCGAATTCCCCATTAACGGAGTTACGAGTCACCAATCTTCCACCCCTCAGTAAGGGAGGAGGTTCATACGCAGCAAGTCTGAACAGAACTAGGGAGCACTGCATGGGGCAAGCTACCAGCATACCACAAGAGGGGTTCAGGGGTCCGATTCTGACCCACGGTCATTTCCCAGGCCTATTCGCATCTCCCTCTCTCACTCACTTCCTGTCAATCTGTACTATCCTATCACAAATGAAAAGCTAAAAACATATTTTTTTCATCTGATTTGAGCTGTGTGTGAGTAGGGTAGCAGTATGGTGTGGCGTACCAGTGGTTGTAGTCCAGGTTTCTGTGTGTGTGTGTGTGTGTGTGTGTGTGTGTGTGTGTGTGTGTGTGTGTGTGTGTGCGTGCGTGCGTGTGTACAGAGACAGTGAGAGAGAGAGAGAGGTTATGTGTGTGAGTGTATGTAGTGGATGTAGTTCTCATGTGTGTATGTGTGTGGTGTGTGTGTGTGTCTGAATGTGAGTGGTGTGGTGTGTGTGAGTGTACCAGTGGATGTAGTTCCTGTGTGTGTGTGTGTGACGTGTGGCATTTGTGTGTGTCTGTGTGCGTGTGTGTGTGTGTGTGTGTGTGTGTGTGTGTGTGTGAGTGAGTGTATCAGTGGATGTAGTTCCTGTGTGGGTGTGTGTGGCGTGTGGCATGTGTGTGTGTGTGTGTGTGTACCAGTGATTGTAGTCCATGTGCTGGCGGATGAGAGTGTGTGGCTGCACAGTTCCGTAGGCATCCACCTCGGGCATGTTCATGTCGTCGATGAAGTAGATAAGCCGCTTGCTGCCGGGGGGCCCGTAGTTCCTCCCGGCCTTCTTCTCCAAAGGCTTCTCTAAAACCGCTGGAGTGACAGGGGACCTTTGTTGAAATCAGAGGACTGGAAAGCCATTTTTCAACAGTGAACATGAACAGTACAGATATTTATGGTACACTGCCGCGAGATTCAGAGATTCCATGAGATTCTTTTTTTTTTTTAGGAAAAACAATGTGCATGGCAACTTGAGCACTGACTGCACTCTGTAATTGAAGCAGCTTTTGTTTGGATTAACAAATACAGTATGATTAATCTACCAAAAGCTGGTCCTAGATTTGCAAACAAATCATTGTCTCATGTGCTCTTTTTCAATTTTCAGAACATTCCCTCAACCATGCAACCCTTGGTGAGCTGCTCCTCCCTTTGCCTTCCAAAAATATTTAGACAGACGAAAGAGGTTATGCTGGATAGTCATTTTGCTTTAAGTGCTTACACATAACTCGGTCAAGGGTATGAGACATGAGAATAACAAATCAAATCAATTCGAGGGTAGACAGGGGGAAAAAAACCCAAACATGATTGCGGGGGAGAGCCAGAGAAAAAAAATGGCGCAAAGGTCGCCAGGCCTCCATACCCTGCAGCATGGCAGATGTGGTGTAGTAGTTGAAGGGCACGTTCTTGATGACATATTTGTCTGAGTCGAGCGAGCTCAGCTTGTCGCCCACCAGGACGGACTTGCCCGTGCCCGCGTTGCCCACGAGCATGATGGGCCGTCGCCTCTCCAATAGCCGGTCCATGAAGTAGCGCACGCGGATGGTCTCCGAAGTGGGCACCAAACAGGCCTGCGGGGCCAGTGAAACATGTTACAGCACATTTAGGAGGCAACATTAATGAGATTTTAAATGGCCAATGAAAATATCCATTTTTGGACGGACTTCAACATAATTTGTTGGGGTTGTAATTTGTAATTAATACATTACAACCCTAACCATAGGCTATTATATTGTAAATGTTGACTTCAGTGTTAAATGCAAAGGTTACAAACCTGCAGTGGAATGTCCGGGTCCATCTCAAACTTGGGAACCATTTTGGACCATGGCTCAAATTTCTTGGTGTCTGGGTCGATGTAATAGTCAAACACAGTGCCTTGAGAGGGGAACTTGATGGTCTTGAATTCAGTCACCCACCATTTGCTGAACTCCACTCTGTAGTCCACTAGCTGTGATAAAAAAGCAAACAGTATTACCTAAGGAAAGACTTCATTACTGTGTGGTCACTCCTTTTGTGTCAATTTTTAACTATTGTTAATATTCTGTAAGTCCATAACCATAACCATAACCATTTAAATGAAGTCATCAATGTATTGTACAAATACGTTAAATATTGCCCTGATCCTTTCCGTAATTTAAAGAATAAATCAATTATTTAGGATGTTTGAGCAGTGGTACAGCAGGTGGTACTGATCAAAAGAGCCACATTTGAGTATAACGTGACTTAACTGGGGATTCAATATCTCAGTACCTGTGTACCTGCCTCTGTAACTTAAGCGGATCACCTCTCAAAATGGCCGCGCCAGCAAATTCAGCAAATCCCTAATAACTTCTGTTGTATGGCAATTAAAGTCTTGAATCTTGAATCTTGAATCTCCACAAACCTGGTCCTGGAACATGGCTCCCCCGAAGGCCCAGATGGCGGCGAAGGCAAAGTAGAGTTCGTACAGCTCCTTGGGGCAGTCTGGCGGCGTGTGCTCTGGGATGAGCAGACACTCCAGAAGGTAACACAACATCTGGACCATGCTCTGCTCCGGGATGGGGATGATCTTCTTAAACCTTCACACATCACATCAAGAAAATGTCAACACCTTTGTGAGGCGAGACTTTACAATAACACAACAAGGTCAACATGATTTCTTTTCACCCATTTACTACAAGCTTAAAGCATTGATTAAAAATATCTAATAAATACAGTATATCGGTCACATTTGAATTGAAGTCATAGAATACCGAAACGCTGGAAATGCCACTGGTGAAGCGACTGAATCAGAAGGTAACAATGTCAAAGGAAGTATGAAATATTCAGTCCTACCTTGATCTGAGGGTCTCCAGGCACGAAGGAAGGTACTTATCAAACAGAATAGTCAAGTTTGCCTTCTCTGATTGGACTTCTCTACTGTCAATCCAGCTGGACACGGGGGGATTCCACCCCAAATCGGCAGGGTTGATATACAAGATGCCTGCGTAGGAGTTCACAAAATGCAAAGAATTCACATGCATTGCCAGAGAGACAGAGGGTTAAAAAAGAGACTATGCTTTTACTTCTCCATGCTACCATATTATGGCAGTTCAATTAGATGACTCATGTTTCATAGGTTGATCTGAGCTTTAAGCAACTCACACTTAAGTCTTTTTAAGTCTGTTACTAACATGGTGAGAGCAATGCCAAGAGCTGAAGAACCAGAAAAAAAAATATGTGGATTTTTACTTCACCGAACACAAGCCCGAATTTCAACTGCTTCAATGGGATATACTTTCAGAAACATATCATCTGCATCCACTGGCCAGAGAGGATGCAGTATAGCCTAGCCATTTCTACACTGTTCTGGACATGTTCAATGCAATACTGTCACCCACACTAAGCTGTAAGGCATTTTATTTTCACGCAGGTAGAGAATTGGGGCAAGGCAGCTCACCAGCTCGGGAGACTGTGGCGGGGGTGGCCGTGCGGAGATGACTGATCTCAAACACCAGTCTCATGGTGGGGTTGAGAGGAATGCGCTCATTACTGGCCAGAGTCAGGACCTGCACAGCACAGCACGCACGCACGCACACACACACACACACACACACACACACACACACACACACACACACACAGGATGAGGAGTCAGTGGGAGGCTGCGTGTCTCCTAAGGGACATACTGCTGGAGCTGAACAAGTACACATCTTATGTTAGTTTGAACAGGAGGCTGTGCACATGGGGAAAAATATATTCCATTGTACAATTGATATACCATTGTCAAGTGCTGAGTGAAGAATGAGGAATGATAGCAATTGTCATGTAGCTGTCACTCTTTCATCTGACAATACGTGTGCAGAGCTCTTTGTGTTAGACAGAAGGCCACCAGATAAAAAAGATGGGTCCATTTTGAGTATAATGGTACACCAATGTATTACTAAGTATTGACAAGATGTTAAGGTTTTGGTGTTGGAGGACTGAAGAAAACATTCCTTTTTCTGTAAACAAATGTGAACAGTTATCGTGTATTCTTTAATCACATGTCTACCATTCATTATTGGGCCGTCCTAAACCACCTGGGTTTCTCATTTTTCATAGGTAATGTAATTTGTTTTCAGAAGTAACCCCCCTTTAGCTATGGACAGTTTAATATAATTACATTACAGTGGGCTTATTGGTAATCAATATCCACGATTTACCTTGTTATCGTCCATGACTGTGTTCAAAGACTCAATCCACATCGGATCGATATCTCCATCCAGTACAATCCACTTCGGCCCATTGTGGGTGATATTGGCCAATTCACGCATTATATTAGAGAAAAGGCCTGTGAGAAAGGACAGCTAGTGAGAGTGGAAATCCGCTGAATGAAATGGCAAGCAGCAGCCTGCCGGTGACAAATGATGTTTGGGGACAAGTTTGGAGCATTTGAGCACATCAAAACTATTAAAAGATTTACAGGGAAAAGTTGCGAAAAGGGCTGCATTTCCCTCTTCTGTGACTGAGAAGTCTTTTTGGTTGCTCAACCAGAAAATATCCCCCCCCCCCAAAACATTCTGAAATATGATTTTGTCTCTCAAAGGAAGTTTGTAACAGTCTCATTTCAGTATTTCTAAGCCTGTCAGACAAAAAAACGACAGATCCAGCCACTCTCTCCAGTCGGTGTTTCTTATTCTGCCAGTTTGTATCGTCAATGCTCCCGCTCCTGTGCCAGGCCTCACCGTCTTTCCACTCCCGAGTGGCCGGGTTGATGATGCCAAACAGCTCGTCGTTGGTGACAGCTTTGGGGTTGAGGTCCGCCCAGACCGGCCGGCGCTTCATGTTGTGGTAGGTCTTGTTCAGGGACCTCAACACCTGCGACTTCCCCGTGCCAGCGTTGCCTACCACGAAGACCGAGTGGCGCACCGCCAGCAGCTCCTCGAGCTGCACCACCTGAGAGACAGAGAGAGAGAGAGAGAGAGGGAGAGAGAGAGAGGGAGAGAGGAGGGAGAGAGAGAGCGGGAGGAAGAGAGAAAAGGTGGATAGGGAAAAGAAAGAAAGGGGAGTGAGAGAGAGAGGGAGAGGGAAAAGAAACAGAGCCAGAAAAAGAGATACATTTGAGACAGAGACAGAGAAAGAGAGCATGTCAGAAAGAAACCGCATGAAAAAAGTAAATACTCACAACATGCACAACTGGGAATACAGCTGCTACAGATGGTCTTTACATTTGAAAATAAAATGAGCAAACACACGCCAGTCCCATCAAATCATGGCCTATTCTTTCTCATCACACAGTGTCTGATAGTGCTGTCAACGTGCAGCTCATTGTCAATGTCCGATAAAGGGCTGAACTGGAGCTCTGGGTGCGGAGTAATTGCAGACTGTTGGCTCGGGGGAAAAAAACTCAATTGGACTTTAACGGCCATTAAGATCTGTGGGAGAAACAACCCGAGTGAACCCGACAAATCCCCTTTGTCCTTCATGCTGATGGCGTAATCAATCCATGGCATCGACAAGGCTCCCCGCAGCTTGCTTCACAGAGACTGGCATCTCAAAAGCAGAGACGGTCATCCCTTTGATGCACTGCCTACCAGGGGGTTGAGGCTAATGTTGCCACTGGCCGTTAACATGGCTTCTATTCAGACTTTTCAGGCTACTCATCCATGATTATGGAAGACACAAGAGAGGGATTGTAGGCAAAAAATAGAAATAAAAAACTTTGAGGTGATTCAAACTGTGCTTGCAGTAATCACAACGCACTGACTTTCACTTTCCCCTGAATGGGAACCTTCTGGAGTTTTTGAAGACGGTGTGCTCTTTACCATTCTCCTGCAGACAGTGGCAGGGGTTAAATGCCTGCCCAGAAACACTCGGTCGGTGTTGATGGAGTGTTATTATGTTGTTTTCATGCTCCCTTGACCTGCCCAAGATTGTGCTTATTTCCCCTGGCTCCAGCTGATATCTAAATCATGCCCTGTTGACTTAAAAATTAGGGCCCGCATCTGGCACCTGAGGCACTATTACGGCACGACTCGGGCTTTTGTTATATTTGCCCGATGGATCTGAGAGCACACCTCCCTGACACTAATGCATGTCTCACTTTTGAGATGAAACAGAAGGTTTACAGCTCGTGTTCGTGCAGGAAAGGAAATGTGCGGGAAAATAAAATGGGAAGCTATAGAGACCGGCTGATTGCCAGATCCATCATAGTCCGGCTCATCATTCCGGGGGAGTTCTTCGGCAGACTCTCTGGGTCTGTGCTGCATCCCTCAGGCAGTGAGCTGTGTGTGTGTGTGTGTGTTTGTGTGTGTGTGTGTGTGTGTGTGTGTGTGTGTGTGTGTGTGTGACTAGGCTCTGCAAAGCCTGTCAAATACTTGCTAATGCAACTCAACAAGGAATCCGCACGCGCCTCATTCCGAATCATAAATCAGCCCTGTGTCAAGGGTCTATGGGGTGCACATCTAGCAGCACATAAAAGGCTCGAGAGGGGCATTTTAAATGCCATTATGCCAGTCAAATGTTTGTGTGAAATGTTTGTGTGACAGTAGACTTGTGCCAGCTTGCCAATGAGGTTTCATGTGGGGTTTCCAAATACCAGCTGTTTCTCTTGTCTCAATGATGTTCAGGCGAAGTGGATGATTTGTTTATTTATTTATTTTTGCTGAGTGTGATTTAATAACCTCAGATCAGCACAAAAATACTTCTCTCGCAAAAGGCACACATCCATTATGGGCCACTGTGCAATATTTAAAAGAGCAATTACAGCTAAAAGCAAATATTTAACATGCTGAGAGGCAGAGGACTGCTTAATCAGACTGACTTGCATGCGACGGGCACGAGAGATATACGGCCAATATGCGGACAGCATCACAATTCATCACAGTACTCTGAAATGTTTGCTAGAAGGAGCATATCATGATTGATTTGCTGGCCATATATGGAACGACGAGAGTGTTGTGTCCAGAACCACCATTCTCTTCCTCAAAAGCAAACCACCATGCATTAGTGCTTTGTACTAGTATTAGTATAAGTATCATGTATTAGTGCTTTGTACTAGTATTAGTATAAGTATCATGATAAGTATCATGTATTAGTGCTTTGCACTAGTATTAGTATAAGTATCATGTATTAGTGCTTTGCACTAGTATTAGTATAAGTATCATGCATTAGTGCTTTGCACTAGTATTAGTATAAGTATCATGTATTAGTGCTTTGCACTAGTATTAGTATTATGGTAGCAACAGTATAGATGTTGCAGTAGTGGTTGTTATTATTATTGTTGTTGTTTTTTTTAGTTTCTGTAATTACTATGCTATTAGTGCTTTATAAATGCCTACCTTCAGTACAAAGTTGTCCTCAGCCTGCAGCTTGAGATCCAAGACAGACTGCTTCACAAACTTCTCAAAGTCCAGGTCTCGCTTGCGTGGGACGTCGAGTGCCGGGAACAGGTCAACGATGAGGCCCATGAAGACCGGCATGTCGTCCGTCACAATCTTGGGCACGTTGAAGTCTCGCAGCGCCCGCATGAGCACCTGGTCCTCAGCGCGGCCGGGGTCACCCCGCTTGAGCGAGCCAGCGACCACCAGGACAGACTTGATGGCTCTCAGACCCCAATCGTAGTGGTCCTGTGGCAGACACAGGGATACAGAGGAAGGTGTAGACAGGAAGTGCTCTTTTAAATATTGCACAGTGACCCATAAGAGAAGTTGGATAAATGACGCATGGTACACCTAAAGCCTAGTATAATAAAATGTCATAAGCGATATTCAAAAAAACTTAAATCATATCCTCACTCTTATTGTTCTTTTTGTTATACTGTGTATATATCTCACATATGGGATGCACTGTAGCATAAAAAAAAAACACATAAAACAGCATCTAAACACAAATTTGCTCTGACCTATACCGATAGTGCTGCATTTTGCAAACTCATACGGCTGAATGTCATGATACACAGTATAAACAGGTGAAAACTGGCACATTAATGTATTTGTTCAAGCTGCACAGTCTTGACTCAAGGTACCCTTTGCCAAATTGGATTTGTGTCATTTCATATTTTTTACAGTCTTCCTGTCCCTCAAGCTTTTCTTATTGTGAACCAAGACCAACCAGACTTGCATTCTATCACCAACAGACTTAAATATATTTTTCTTGTGGAATTCAGCTCTGCCAAGTAAAGAAATATGGGTGTAATAACATAAGCTGAGCTGTCACCTACATATGACATATGAGAATATAGAGTGCCCATAACCAATATCATGTCAAAATGTAACTATGTTTAAGATGAAAATGAGTAAGTTAACATACACCGTGCACTACATAGGGCTACAGTGCTGCAGTAACCACACAGTGAGAACTGGTGGCGATAGCCATATTAGCTCATTTATTGACATGTGGCAGGCCACAAAACAGGACGGTGGTTGACTTTAAAGGAGACTGTTACTAGCTATTTTCAGAGGTTTCATGAAATGGTCTGACTTTAAAGGGATTCATGCCCTAAGAACTTCCTTGTCTTTGTGCCTGCTGACTCACAATTGTTTGTTGTGCCATTAAATTAGCGAGAGATTTTTGCCCAGTGTTTAAATTAGCATTAGTTTGTGTGGGTCGATATTACATTTACATTTACATGTATTCTTTGGCAGACACGTTTATCCAAAGCGACTTACAGCAATGGAATAATATTTAAGCTATTAACATCTAAGCATTTTAACATTTAAGCTACAGTGCTACAGCTACAGCAATAGAATAACATTTAAGCTACAGTGCAGAGGAGACTATAGCTAGGAGTTTACCACTGCATCTGTCAATACTAGTACTAGCTGATAGAAGTGCCTACATAGTTAGTAGCCTACTAGTCAAGTATGGTAGGAGGAGAAGTGGTAGAAGAGGAGGTAGAGGATGGAACTGGTGTGTGAGGTTGTCAGCATTGCATAGCATGTTGCATATCATACAGATAAATTCACTACATCAGTTGTGCAAGAACACAACCCAAACAATAGTAAAATATTATTTGAAACTGCCTAGGTTATTTCCAAGGTTATATTAAATTGGAAAAGCCTAGGCAAAGACGTTTTCTCCGCAAACTAGTCATTATGTTTCATCACCCAGTGATCAAATATTACTGTTCAGACGGCCCACACCATCTGTCATAACTGGGATGGTTGGAGAGGCCGTTTATCCTACCACTGGTCTAGACTTTAGACCGCTGGAGCTACACGTCAGCCATTAGGATTATTTAATGTTCCTACGCTCAATTAAAACCCTTCCGAACAACACCGGTGGAAAAACCCGGAACGATTAAATGGAGATGTTGGCCCACATTAGCCATTAGCTTCTGACAAGCACTAGAAAGAGAGAGAGAGAGAGAGAAAGAGAGAGAGAGACAGCTGTGCTGCTATGGCGGGTGATGGAGTGGGGACCTGTTTGGACAGCAGCTCCTTGCAGAGCTGGTACAGCGTGATGAATTTCCTGGCCAGGAGGCGCGCCTCGATGAAGCCCTCGGCCACCAGCATGATCTCACAAATGAGCTCAAAGTCCGGCACCACCATGGCACATGGCCTGCAGGGGACACAGGTCCAGACGGTCATAAACAGCATCACAGAAAGAGCAAAAAAAAAGGTCTCTAAATACCCAGTGGAACACAACAACAAAGGCAAAGGACATTTCATATTTTAACACTATAGACTGAAGTTGATCATAACAAATACAATATGACACCAGTTACCATTCTTATATGAATGTACTGTACTTCAAAGTGCTTCAACTCTTGAGTGTTAATGTTGAATGCTAATATATACTAACTGCTAACTGCATGTTTTAATACAGGAGTCTTCATTTAAAAATCACATTCTGGACCTATTAAGATATTAAGCAAGATTGAAATATAAGGCCACTACAAAAATAGATAAATGTGAAATTCAACATCTACATGTATTTGTGGGTAATTACACTTTAATTCAAGGTGATAAAATGAACTACCCACTGCTAACATTGCTAATGAATGCATTATTTCAATATCATAACATGTTATTAAAAATGAATTCTGATTTCACATCTGGTTGAAGCCAGTAAATTGCTCTCAAGTATTACTTGAACTTTTCTACTTAAACCTTTATGCTAAAATGTAACACCACAGTAGTATAATAAGACGTTTATATTTCAACAGCACTGGCAGTAATGGTGGGAGTAGTTGCAGGAGTGGGACTGAATGTAGGAGAGCAGAGCACACACTGCAGCTGTGGCCTGCTTGAGCAGCAGCAGAAGCCAGCCTGTGGGCGGATGTCTCACCGAAACAGGGCCTTGAGGTTCTCGGGCAGCTCGGTTCTCCCCGCGTACCCGGGGTTCATGGTGATGAAGATCCCCACGGAAGGGAACAGGTTCACCTCCTCCCCCATGAAGTTGAAGCGCTTCTTTTTGTCCCTTATGGCATCCTGGATGCTTTTGACCTGGCGAGAAGAAAACACAGGCAATCAAAGCTACCAAATGCAACCAAATTTAGCTTCTGGAGCTAAAATAACCTCGCACCGCATGATTAAACGCTATTGATTCTTAATGTACATAATAATGAGCCACTGCTATTATATATTCAGTGAAACTTCAGGAGTTCAATAGAAGTATAAATGTATACATAAAATACATAATAAAGCTCATGACAGATAACCTCTATTAATGTTAATGTGTAATATCTCATTAGCATAATGAAATATTAACAGTTAATGATAATATCTATATATATATATATATATATATATATAGTGAATCACTGAATTCCCTGTGTGGGATTATAGCTAGAGCTGAAGTGTGAAGATGACTATCTTCTTTCTTTTTATTTTTTATTTTTTTATTTTAAGGTTTATTTAGACATGGACAGTGCACATTAATGAACATAAAAATGTAAATGCGCCAGAATTAGCCAAAATGGCTATTTTGCATCTGTTGTCCATGGGCCGATGTTAACAGGCCAGATGTGCCTACAAGAAACTCTACACACATCATTGCAGACCTAAAAGATAAAACAACACTTTACACATAAGATGTACTATAAAAAAGACAAACAAGTGATAATAAGTAATAAAATGAGGGAGAAAAAAGAAAAGAAGAAAAGATAAGAAGAGAGAGCATGGGGCAGGGATGGTAAGTGTGCAGTCGCCTGGTAAAACTGGCAAGCAGAGTCAATAGCGGTGTGTTATTGTGTGTTTTTGTTCAATGTTGACAGGTCTGGTTGCTGATTAGCCACTTCTTTAGGTTGGATTTGAATATGTCATACGTTTTCATGTCTCTAATATAGGATGGTATTGTGTTCCAGTCATGTGCAGCTCTAATAGAAAAAGCTGATTTTTTCTCAGTTGAATTACACAGTCTCCTCTAACTGCGCTACGTGTAGATCTGTAAGTGGGTGGATTTGTTTTTACAAACTGATTTAGAACTGGAGGAGCCAGTCCATTGATAATCTTATACACTAAACAGGAGTTAGTGTATTTCACCAGATTTTCCCAACTTAATATCTTATATTTTTTAAAAATTGGACAGTGGTGATGATATCTGGGCTTTTTATCAAGGACTTTAAGAGTCTGTTTGTACAGTGACTGGACAGAGGTATAGGAAGTGGTACCTGACTGAGACCAGGTTGTTAAACAATATGCAATGTGGGAGAAGATCATTGAGTGCATGTACATTATTGCAGCCTCAGTTGGCATACAGTTGCGGATGTGTCTGAAGTTTGCCAGATTGAACTTGACTCGTTGACAAACCTTTTTTATGTGAGGTTTAAATGATAACTGATTGTCAATAAGTACAGTACTCCAAGATACTTAAACTCAGACACTACTTGCAGTCTCTCCCCTGCCACTAATACATCAGGTTATGTAAAATGTTTTTTTGACTTGCTAAAAAACATGCACACGGTTTTGGATATATTCAATTGTAAGCAATTTTGGTTTAACCATGCAGTGATATGTTGCATCAAGCTTGTTAACTGATTTGCGGCCTGAACTGCACTGCTGCTGTGCACAAAGATCACTGTATCATCTGCATACATTTGAGTGTTGGCATCGGGGCAGACATTTGGCAAATCATTTACATACAGTGAAAATAAGAGTGGACCCAATATAGAGCCTTGTGGGACACCTGTGGGTATGCCAAGCGATTGTGATAGATGGTTTTTCACTCGGACAAACTGTGACCTATTTGATAAGTATGATTCAATCCAATTAATGGCGCAGGAAGAAAAGTTAAAAGTTGATAATTTGGATAAAAGTACCCCATGATTGATGGTATCAAATGCCTTCTTTAAGTCTAAAAAAATAGCTCCTATTACCCCTCCTTGGTCTACTAAAGATTTAACTTTTTCTAAAAAAAGTTCTTTTCTTAAACGCCGTGGCCAGTTTCATGACTACTTCCACGCCTCTGTGGAGTCTGAAAAGAACCTCCATGCTTGGGTGCGTCCCTTTCCCCTGCGGTCAGTGGGAGGAGGGAGGATGCAGGGGCAGCCGGCGAGCAAGCCGATGCCTTTCAACACCGGAGAGAGAGAAAGAGTCCAGGGCCGACTGCAAAAGCTCGCAGTGGAAAGATAAACCATTGTGCAGCCCAGGTTATCAAAACCCATTCAGTGTTTTTCCTCCAAAAGATGTAAGTAAACTCAATGCCACCACAGCCATTCACGGCCACTTCTGGGGACACTTCAAAACTGTCCCAGTATAACCAACAGAGGTGCACCACATATTGCATACTATATGCAGGCTTAGTTGCTAGAAGCTGATAGAAGAAAGATATGAAGCTACACTTTCTCTCTCTCTCTCTGTCTCTCTCTGTCTCTCTCTCTCTCTATTTGGGGCAGCCGTGGCCCACTGGTTAGCACTCTGGACTTGTAACCGGAGGGTTGCCGGTTCGAGCCCCGACCAGTGGGCCGCAGCTGAAGTGCCCTTGAGCAAGGCACCTAACCCCTCACTGCTCCCCGAGCGCCGCCATTGTAGCAGGCAGCTCACTGCGCCGGGATTAGTGTGTGCTTCACCTCACTGTGTGTTCACTGTGTGCTGTTTGTGTTTCACTAATTCACCGATTGGGTTAAATGCAGAGACCAAATTTCCCTCACGGGATCAAAAAAGTATATATACTTATACTGTCTCTCTCTCTCTCTCTGTCTCTCTCTGTCTCTGTCCTGCTGTGAACTCAAAGTCTGGGGTTACAACCACAGCCCCCATGAATTTTACATTGCTTCCTAAAGCATAGCAGACAGGGGGCTGAACTTCATGGCTGAGGAAGCTGCACTGGATCACACAGCTACCAGAGGAATAAGAGTTTGAGAGGGAGAGGAGGAAACAGAACTGCTGTGTGAGAGACGAAACTGTTGTAAAATATTAGCGCCCCCCTATCCTCCAATATAATGCGGAAATCACTGCAAGCTTTGCAGTGGATCTCAACCTTGATTACACTTCCATTTTGTCTGTGGCAGTGGAGAGAGGGGGTGTAGACAGCTAATTTGTCTCAATATTGATACGTCTGAAGTCCCTTCTGTTGGGGGTTTTGCTTAACCTA
>NC_055980.1:12178251-12180751 GCF_018492685.1 Alosa sapidissima | reverse complement strand
GATCCTTCTGAAGGTCACTCAAAAAGATGGTGAGTATTTTTGCAATGTACTGTATAAAGCGTGAAAAAAAAATGTTCAAGGACTACTTCACCAAACGAGCCACCTAGTGTCTAGCCTCATTGTGTATCGGTTAACTAAAGAGAAAAAGATAGAGAAAGAGAGAGAGAAAGAGAGAGAGAAAGCGAAAGAGAAAGAGAGAGAAAGAGAAAGAGAGAGAAAGAGAGAGAGAGAGAGAGAGAGAGAGAGAAAGAGAAAGAGAGAGAAAAAGCGAAAGAGAATGAGAAAGAGAGAGAGACTCAGACGTTTATAGAAGCCCACCTGGGCCCACCTATTTCATTTGGGAGTCTTTTCTTTTTTTTCTTTTTTTTTTAGAACATCCCGAAAAACTCTGTGCGTCTGGAGAGGAGCCAAAGTGGTGACATGGCCAGCCTCTGACAACGGAAAAAGGGACTCGGCTGACCATATGCTTGGAGAGCTGTGCGGACATTGATTTATCCATCAAAGCAGATTGCTCCTGCTTTGTTTTTGGCTTCAAAGCACCTCGGTCAGTTTGGGAGTTTAGCGGGGTGGGTGTGGGTTGTTTTTTTTGTTTTTTGTTTTGTTTCTAAGTCTAAACAGCTTGCCAGAGAGTCTTGGCACCTGGCGCTTCTCTGTTCTGCACATATGGATTTTAATGGCACCTTAACTTTTAATAAGAAGCTTTGCTCAGGGTCTGTCAAGTTGAAATTAATGAAAAAGAGTCAAAACTTCACCTCAACCAAATTCAAAAATATATAAGCATACTGACCGGTCTGTCAGCGGGGTGATGACCAGACGAGGCGTGTTGCCGAGGTACTCGTAGGAGTAGAGGAACTGGGCGTCACAGATGTTGGCGTAACAGTGTTTTTCCCGGTCGTCCCATCGGTGTCTCAGCTGGGACAGCCACACAAAGGCCTGGGAGTTGTCCACCTGGGGGTCAGAACACAAGACAAGCACCTGACCTGACTGACACAATGCCCAAAGCCATTTTATGTAATGTCGCCCTTTAATACTCGGGGGATTTTGGGTGATTCTTACCACAAACTGAAAAGATCTGAAATGTCAGTGGCACCAGATGGCATTTATTAACAGCAGGATGTATGGAGACTCTTGGAATATAATAACGACTATGCAAATGTTTCATTTTTATCATTCAAACAAAGCTCACATCAGAAGAAAGGAAAAACAACATATGAAAGTGCCATATGGTAATAACTGTAGACAGCATTGAATCCGACAGCAAAGAACCAGACACCATTTGGTGTTTTATAGTCTTTGTGTGACCTACCACAGATTTCAGACAAACCCACATCAATCCAAATCAGCAGGTCATCAGCGGCGGCCTACCTTCTGAGCGATGATCTTGGCCACCACGTCCCTGGCGTGGACGTCGATAGTGCAGATGGTCATGACCTTCTGACGGTCACCCGGCGTGAGCTGACCAATGAGCAGGGTGATGAGGGCGTTGAGCTGGCCCACCTGCTTCTTGTAGTACTCCTTCATGGCGTTCTCGTAGCCCTCCTCGAGGCGGCCGAACGCCATCCCCACGTCCATGGTCCACCAGATTTGGGTGCAGGTGAGCGCCACCTAGAGGGGTTAATATGTGGGGTTAAAGTGGATGCTTTTATCAAAAGTGCCAGGAACTTTTGAGTTTGAGATCTGAACCCGGGACACATTCCACGTCTTCTGCATTTAGTCATTTAGCTGACGAGACAACTGTCTATCAGGTGGCAGCGCAGACAGGAACCTCTGAGTGACGCAGGTGATTGGCTTAAACGCCGGAAACCAATCAGCCCCCTACCCCCAACGCCACTTACTTCAATTCCATATGTTACTCTGGGAAGATGCATGCAGCTTTCTGCGCCGTGAAAGTTTTTCTTGGACTCTCCTCCTCCCCTTCTCCACCTGTCTAGATCTGCTTAGGCTAGAGGGGGTCTTGCACAAATGGATTTTCATTCCTTATTTTGTTGCGCTCCGAGTAAGCAGCCAGAGCGGCAGCGGTAATGCAGTGCAGTGTCACTAAGTATAAGTATATATACTCTTTTGATCCCGTGAGGGAAATTTGGTCTCTGCATTTATCCCAATCCGTGAATTAGTGAAACACACTCAGCACACAGTGAACACACAGTGAGGTGAAGCACACACTAATCCCGCAGTGAGCTGCCTGCAACAACAGCGGCGCTCGGGGAGCAGTGAGGGGTTAGGTGCCTTGCTCAAGGGCACTTCAGCCGTGCCTCTTGGTCAGGGTTCGAACCGGCAACCCTCCGGTTACAAGTCCGAAGTACTAACCAGTAGGGCACGGCTGCCCATAGGTTGGTGGCTGAGGCATCTAACAGCAGCAGCTTAAGCAGATCAATTTTTCCCAAGACCAAGAAAACAACCACATGCTTGCTTGAATAAAGCTCACCAACATCTGAGAGTTCTTTTGTGTGAGCTTCAGTTTGCAAGCTCTTTGGTGTGAAGTGTACCGTATATGGTGTGG
>NC_055980.1:12165751-12173251 GCF_018492685.1 Alosa sapidissima | reverse complement strand
CATGTCGTCCACGTTGATGTCCCGCCAGCGCGTGGTCCGCCAGGCGTCCAGGCTGGACTGGACCACGGAGGCCAGGTCCCACAGCTCCTTGAGCAGGACCACCTCGCGACGACACTGCCGGAGCTGCTTGTAGTCTGAGATGTTGACCTCGAAAAGGCTGGCTGACGCAACCAGCGTAGCCATGGTGGACTCTTTCTCCAAGATCTGCCTGTGGGCTGTGTTCAACATCTGATAGGGATTCTCAGAGTCAAATCTGTGTGAGGAGATGAAATCAGTATACAGTATAATGTACTAGTAATGTCCCGTGGTTGACACCAGACCACTTCTGAAAACTCAATTGAGATTGAAAGTGTGTCTGGAAAGGCTTCATTGACTTACGACTTCCACAGGCATAATTAGCAGTGAAATGAAGCTTAAATTGGTGCATTGAACTCTTAACAAATTGTTTAAGAAGTGCCAGCAAACACATCTTTCTTGTAAACGAGGTTTTAAATGCAGTTGTTTACTCAATTCCAAATAAAATACACGTCAATATCTTAGGTTTAACCCTGTCGCTATCAGCGCAGCCATTGGTTGCGTATGAATACACTTCTCTATCAGTCATCATATAAAGCCTGCCCCATGCCGAATAAGTTTTTGGTTTGATTCAGAAACAGGTGTCAATGGGATGCTTTGGAAATTCCTTGGGTTCGTCTGGGCTACTAGTAATGCTTCACACAGGATTTATCTTTCAATCCCATGTAATTTTTTTTTAGAAATATTGTGTAGATGTATGCCCATTATTATAACTGTATATTCAGTATTTTGAGGCTGTACCTGAAAGGTCCATTCTTGCGGAAGTCCTCTCTGAAGGTGTGCTGCTCCACATCAAATGAGGTGCACTTGCGACGCAGACAAGCCACCTCAGTGGCCTGCAAGGGAGCCACGTGCTGCTTAACCACAACAGCCTCCTTCTTCAGGTTGGTCCACTTCTCCGGCAGTTCCTGGACAGAGAGGTCGATAATTGATGATGTAACAGCACTGCTGATATTTTACTCAAGTAGGAAAACAGAGAGATATAGAAATAAAAACAGCCAGGTTTTAGGAGCTAAAGTATGCAAACATTAAAATCAAGTTCATTCAGAGTTCTGATCTTAGTCGTATGTGTGGTATCAAAGCCGTAGGTTTTCAAAAATACACCCCACTACTGTGAATTTCCACAATAAAAGACAGCTGTAGTTGTACAGTATGTACAGTATTTCACATACTGAAGCAGAACAGAAGAGACACGTTATAGTACCTCAAGTTGCTTGAAGACCACCTCTGGCAGCTCCTGTTCATAGGTTTTCAGCAGGTCAATGGTGTGCTGCAGCGGCTCAAACATCTCGTCCGTGCTGCTCTGCCTCTCCTTCACCGCCAGCAGGTGACCCATGACCTCCACCAGGCCACCGTAGTCACCCTCTGCCACACTCTTGCCAAGCCCAGTCTTTGTAACTTGAATGAAGTCTTCCAGGTCAGACAGACTAACAGCAAACGACAGAAAGGGATTGGAAACAAGTCAGAGTAAATATTATGAGTTACGGCAATACATGTCAGACTTCCTTAGTATTATGTGTGTGATATTGTGCAAGTAGTCTTAGTGTATTTGTATGATATTGTGCAAGTAGTCTCACCGTTCCATCTAAACGTACCCATCATTTACAACTCATTTGTCATTGTCTTTTACAAAAGACCACAATACTGTTGATACAGAGATACTGGCTGTGTAAGAAAATGCTTCAACATTTTCAAGCATACTGAAAATCATTCTGTTACCACTCATCACAGGCTAATGGTTCGAATGCACATTGACGACATGTAATACACTACCTGTTTGTGACATGGTCAATGAGGTGCTGTTTGAACATGAGGCTCCACTTCTTGACCGTGTTGAGCAGGGAGCTCTTGAAGGCGCGCGCGTCCAGCTGCATCCAGCCGTGGACCACATGTACAGCCTCAAGCTGTTGCACCTCGGCGTAGACGCGCTCGTACGTGTCCACCTGCTCCCGGAAGCCGGCCAGTGCGGGCGGTGCTTCGGGCACGCCGTCCTCAGCGTGCGCCTCGATCTCCTCGCCGGTGAGCGCGTGGCCGTAGAGCAGGAACTGCCGCAGGAACTCCTTGCGGTCGTCCACGTAGAGGTAGGCGAAGCGCTCGTGGGTGTCTCGCAGCTCACAGCAGCGCGCCGCGACCGCCTGCACACGCTCAGTGAGAAGCTGACGCATGTCCGCCAGATCGGCCATGTCCTCCATGTCCGCCTGCGGAGAGAGAAAGAGAGATAGAGAGAAAGAGAGAGTGAGAGAGAGAAAAAAAGAAAGAGAGAGACAGAGAGAACAAACATTGCTATGAGACCAGATAAGTCTGTGCTATGTTATGTTGTTTGTTTGACAGACCATGCAAATAGAAACTCAATGCCAATGGCAACCTATGTTATGGTCTTTAAATCAGCACTAAAGAGTCATAAAGTATCTATAACTAGGGATCTAATCCTGCAATCGCCATCACTGATAAAAAAAAACTTCTAACTGGAGTCTTTTGGCTATATCATTGGAGATGGGTAACTAGTTGGATAGCCAGGAAAAATAGTGTGAACAACAGGTTTATCTGTCCTTCACATACACAGCACCATAAAAACAATCTAAAGATGACACCAAAACCAAATTGCTGAATATGGTGATTGAGATGATTCAGGGTAACTGGTTGTGAGTGTAGACTGTGGTCAAGCTGTGCAGTAAACATCAAACTATCTGGTTGAGCAGAGGCCTATCACATGAGAATCAGGTACACAATGACATTTACTGGAAAAAGGTCTCAGGTCTTATTTGGGTAATTGGGTCAAACTTGGGAGATTTCAGTCAACTGAACTACAAATTAAAAGCCTATCAACTTCAACAGAAAGGCAGAAACAAAAAACAGGTGTAAAAGGCCAGGTTACACTCAATACTATAGAGTGAGTCACTCTTGAAGAGTTACTAAGCATTCTGGGGAGACTGATCACATCTTACAGTTATGCAATGACCTCAAAGAGAGAAAACACTAAATCAGGGTAAAATCCGAGAGAAAACAATCAATGCTGCAATTTTGCGAGAGCACGCAATCTCCAGTCCCATGTATGGGTTTGTTCACGCCACTGCGAGGGATATTGAGTGTCACAGACTTCAGACGTCAGCACTCAGATCACCAGACGGCTTTGGAGCGTCGTCAAGACGTTGACGTCAAGGTGTCCGAATTCCTGCGCTGCCCAAGCGGTCAGACTTAAATACGACCATTTCCAAAACAAAAAATGAAAATCTGCCTGGCCTGTCTGATTGCACTCTGGCAGAACATCTGCGGCAACATGCGCACACCTGGTAGTGCGGGAAGGCGCAGTGCTCGGCCAGACGGGGCACGAGGGAGGCGATCCGGTACACGTCGTTGACGAGGCCCTCCACCAGGTCGTAGAAGCCGTCCACCGCACCAAAGTCCAGGGAGGGGCGGAAGACCATGTCGGGCGGCTGGAGGTCCAACTGGGCCTCGAACAGCGGAGCCAGTCCAGCTCTTTGGTCTGGTGGTAATAGGAGAAGACAGCACCGGTCAGAGACAGGAATGATTTAAGACAATTTACAAGTCTGTTGTGTTGGGCCTGAGTCACGGGGAACATGCCAGTGTTGTCCAGGAGGAACTTGAGGGAGCTCTCGATACTGTTGAAAAAACCATCGATCACCATTTCATCAATATAGTCCACATAGGCCCTCCATTCTGGCGAGACAGGGTTGGCCTTAAATAGCTCCAGATTTTTCTGAAAGAACATAACAACATATTAGGACACAGACAACACAAGCTTGCATATTATTGATGTATCAAGCGTATCCCTACAGTATATGTAGAGAATAATCTCTGTATTAGTAACAGAGTTTAGTTCTAATCAAAGAGTTTAGAGTTTAGTTCTAATCAAACTAAGAGAGTTAATGTTCTTATTCTTATTTCCAGTTGGTTGTTTTTTTTATATAACTGACCCTCTTACATGGTACCCTCTTCTGTACCATGTGCATTGTTAACTGTTTCTTTATTGTTATTATGATACTTTACAATCTATCCACAGTAAGAAGTAATCAGTATACAGTTAAGACTACATATATCCTTATTTAGCCACAGTGAAACCGTGCCCTCATTGTAAATTCTTCCTGGAGTTACCTGGACCAGGGCGTGGATTTTGACCCCCGAGTCTCGTATATGCCCATAGCATTTCTCCAGGCGCTCTGTCCGGTCCTCTAGGTTCAGGAGGCTGTCCTTCTTGCCCTCTTTCCTCTCAAAGATCGGCATCACCCAGGTCTTCATGATGGCATGGATCTGGTCTACATGGTCTTTGGTCCTCTGCAAGCTGTTCTCCAGCTCATGCACGGCATCGCGCACCTTCTGGATGTACTCCCAGATCCCTGTTTGGGTTTGCAGGGCAGACAAGGAGGAAGTGAAGTGAAGGGCTCTCAACATGATGAGGGTTGTTACGCAGTCTGATCTTCAAAGCTAATAGTCGGCTTGTCTTAATTAATGGCAATGGCCTGCTATTTGCTAATCAAAAGGTCATATTTTATCATATCATCATTGTGCACTAGTAGTTTGTATCAAATGTGAAGTCACAAAAGATTTTTTTTAACTAAAAATGAATCTGTTAGAAAAAAATGAATGAATTAAATTGAGGCTGTGCAGTTCAGAGTTACTGAATTTCCCCTGGGGATCAATAAAGTATCTATCTATCTATCTATCTACAGTATCTATCTATCTACTGCAGAAGGGTTCAGTATATGTCTTTGCAACAATTTCAAGCCACAACACTTTTTCCCCTAGCTGCCAAAATGCACATGATGCAATTCCGGAGATTTCCACTGAATGGAGGAAAGCTTTGGAATTTCAAATGTCAGGAGACTATAATGTTTTATGTATGTTTTCAGAGGGTAATGGCCTTGCTCAATATGGAGACTGTCAGTGCTATTCTTGTGGGGATGATGAACCTAGACCAGCTAAGAGACAGCAGACAGCAGACAACGGTTACAGTAGATACTGTAGCATCAATGATTGAACATCTGCCACTGTGCGGCATGAAACTAATGTAGATGGTCTGGCTGTGCAGTGAGTGGATAGAAGAATAGGGACAATGGCATGCATGAATTGTGAGACACTAGCTGGGGTTTCATCCAACTCATTTGCATCTTTTAAGAGCATTTATGAAAATTTGGCTAAGTCTGTGCATGTTTCCATCCGTTCTGTTTTTGAGTGGCAAATGGACAATCTCTAAATCATAGGAGGAGTTGTGAACAGCTGTGGGTTCAAAATGAGGATGTAAGGGCAAATTAAATGAGGAAACATGATAAAATCTCAACAAATGCAATCTGATTGGGAGATAATCCAACACCCTCTAGCGAATTGATTTCTTATTCGTCCTCGAAGATTTTATGTTAATTTAAAGCATTTCCACACAGGATTTTCTATTCTATTGGTCAGAATTTGAATTAAAAAGTTGGATGGAGGCCCAGGCTAAGGAATGACTACTAAAAGTGGGATGCTAACTTGTCAGCTTCTGTAGGATGAAGCACAGTTCAACAAGAACAATCACACATATAATCACACACACGCACACGCACACACACACACACACACACACACACACACACACACACACACACACACACACACACACAAACACACACACACTATGCAGACACAACACACAGAGAAACAGAGACACACAGAAACAAACACAGCGGCGACCCCACCCTTGCTGTTCCAGTTCATGGACACCTCCGCCTCCCTCAGCTGTACATCTATTTCCCGCAGCTGACTCCGGATCAGCGGGAACTCCACCTCCAGCACTGAGCGCATCACCTTGTTGTACCAGCTGGCCGTCAGCTCCATGTTGGCCACGTACTGCCACAAGAGCTCCTTCCTGGAGTAGACGTCGGCAGCCATGTCTGGGATCACCTCGGCCTGCCGTGCCTCCAGGTACTTCACCTCCCTCAGTACGGACACCAGCTGCCAGCCACAGACAGTGGACACTAATGAGGGTCATGTTTTAAAGGAGCCCCAAACACTTTGCTTGATCAATGCCACGGCCATAAGGGATGTGTATTTGTCAGGCAGAGTTGTCCAGTAGGGTCACAGCCATTACTGTTTAGATCAGTTAAGAAAACTGCCATAGCACACACACACACACATACACACACACACAGCAATACACACACACACACACACACACACACACACACACACACACACACACACACATACACACACACACAGAGACACACACACACACACACACACACACACACACACACACACACACACAAACACAGTTTCAAGAGCAGCACTCAGTAGCATACACATCTGTGTTGTAATTGTAAGTAGTGAAGCAGGCACACTCAACTCCCAAAAATACAATGACTTCGGATGTGAGTTTAGATTTCATTTATCTCGATTGTTGTACTTTGTCCAGATTGATAAACATTTCACTTGAACTTTTTGTCTTTACCATAAATATCCCCTAAATACACTTTAACATATCTCATTTCATTCACAACAGTAATTGTATGACAACAAATGTTGTCATTCAGTGACAGCATATTGAGATGTGACATAATATGTCATGGCATCTATAATTATGAGAGGCTTCATGACAATTACCATAAGCAATAAATTGACATGGTTAGACAATCATGCACTAAATATCATGAGCAATAAATGTAGGTGAAATGAATTGTAGGATATCATGGCATGCTTTTGCCTTACAACAAAGGGTTCAACTCAAGTGTACCCTAAATGATTTAAATACCGGTAGTAAGGTAATGACACAACAGGGCTATGCACATTATGGTGCGCATTCCCTTTAATTCTATGGTATGTCAATGTACATAATGCACATGTGCAAAAAAAATTACAATGAATCATACATGATTCACACATGACATTTACATGCAGAAAATGGGAGAGACTGCATGTGTGTTAACATATGTGTGATAGATATGACTTATAGAATATATAATATGACGTAATGAACAAGAAACATCATAATGCATCATGTTCAGCAATGTGCGTAGGTCAATCTTTATCAAAGTGCGTCGGTCAATCCTTATCAATGTTTCAGGATTTACATACATACAATTTTTAAAAAACAACTCTAAGAAAGTTATTTTTTCGTAAAAGATTGGTGTAGATGTGCTTTAGCGAAAAGCAACACATATTGCATGAACACAATCATGTCTCCCTTTTGTCTGTGCGTTCATTTATTTGTTTTTGTTTTTTCCTCAGGAGTATTTTATTGTTGTGTTTATAGCTTAGCCCATCTGTTGCCTGTATTACCTGAGGGTTGAAGTTAACAGTGATGAGCCTGGTGGCCTGGTCTCGGCAGATGAGCGGCTGGTTGAGGTTGTACTGAGAATTCTCCCCCACAGACTCAGTCCACTGGTCATACAGCTGCACGCAGTACCTGAGGAGACCACAAACACATCGAAC
>NC_055980.1:12153251-12160751 GCF_018492685.1 Alosa sapidissima | reverse complement strand
CCTTGCCTCAATGGTCTTCAGTCTGTCAATGAAGCGATCCATCCCAGCGAACACCATGATAGGGTGGAAGTCCCATGGCTTAACCTCCTTCCCACCTCTCTGGTACTGACTAAGGCTGCTCCTGCGGTCCTCGAACGTCTGCTTATAGTGGAGCAAAATATCCAGGGCGGTCTGGGCACGTGCTAGGCTCTCCACCACGTCTCCTTTCAGAATGTCCTCAGGGTTCAAGTAGCTCTGGGCCTGTGAGTAGATGAGCACTCTTATCTACAGAAGCTTTAGTATATCTTTAGACTCTGATACAGACATGGTTCCCAACAGCAGTAACAACACGTTAGAAAAGTAGAATTATGGTTTAATTCAACATCTCCGAAAAAAGTATACAGTGTTTAAATCCAATTTAAACTCTAACGCTGTTTTGACAGGATTTGAATCAGGTTATCTCATGTATGTCTTTCAAATATAGAATATAATTTGTAGAAAATTACCTGTTTATATTTCTGCCTAAGCCATATCGCACAGTGAAAATGTCAAGATACTGAATGAAATCACCATCGTCATACCTGCTGAATAAGAAGATTACACGTCTCTTGCAGCAGAACAATGAGCCTGGACGGTGTGTTGTAGTACTGAGAGTTTGCCCAGACGAGGCATACCATGTGCATTAGTGGAGCAATCTGACATTTGACCTCACTGAACTCCACATTCCCAATGTCCTCGAAAAGTCGCTCAAGAGGTTTCAGGTGGATGTTGATGTCTCTAGCCTCTTCCAGGGCTGAAATGACAGGGGGGGTGTCACGACATCCTTATTCAATAGTTTGCTGTCTTTCATTTGAACTACCCAAAGTCTTAAGAATATGAATGTGGGGGAAAAATACATGTGAAATATTCACCTGTAGAAACATCTTGAAACATGTTTTTAAATGCAGGATAATAGCTGCTCTCCATTGTGTCAAGA
Organism: Alosa sapidissima; assembly: GCF_018492685.1. NCBI lineage: Eukaryota > Metazoa > Chordata > Actinopteri > Clupeiformes > Clupeidae > Alosa > Alosa sapidissima. The sequence continues at coordinate 12,159,796 of NC_055980.1, read as the reverse complement.
AGCTCCACCATTTTAGCCACTTTAGAAGACTTAAACTGGCTCTGAATGCATTCCAGGTCAGCGTATCTAAACAAAGAAACACCACACTGTAAATGACATCCATAACATACAATGTCCAATGATTATAAATGACCTACAGTAAAACTATGCCTATAAAAGGTGTCAAACTAATTACTATGGAATTTACCTGATGAAGGTCTGAGACCGAAACGTTGTGTTTTATTCAAATAAATGTTTGCATGCGGAATGGACAGTGTGCGGGATCTCTTCTAAAAACAAATTACTATGAAAGAAAATGTCTTAAAAATAGAGTTTGGGGGGAAATGTTTCAACAGCCAATTGAAATACCCCTCCATTCCCTGATACTGAAGCGAAGCATATTGACTGGATGAGAGGAGCTGTCTGATGTCAATCCGAGCTGTCTGAATTTGTGTCAGAACATCTTTAACATAAAGTCTTTGGTAATAAAGAGAGCCCAGTGTTGTCATACCGGTTCCTCCAGAACTGTAGCTCCTCATAGGGAATAGGGCTTTTGCCCTCCTTTAGGGGCTCAGAGGAGTCCCTCTTGAGCACCTCCCGAATCTGGTGACTCCACTCGATCACTACTGTCTCTATGGAATGGATGACACCCTTATGCACCATGCTACCCCTGCCACAGAGAGAGTCAAGTCAACATCATTTCTACGTTTGGAGAAAGCCTACTGTTCATTAACAGATTTAACATAAGACTAAATGCATACCAATGTACTAGTGAACACAGTTACAGCAAACACAACTAAATTAACTTTATTATATATCACCTCTTGTCCCGTTCTAAAACTGCCTGCTCCACTCTTTCAGACCCCAGTGGTAAGGGAAGGAGGGTTTTCCCTTTCACTTGACCAGCCACCACAAACACATTGTTCTTCAGGGAATGGATGTGTCGCATTATATCCTGGGAAACGACATGAGGCCACTGGTTGTGGTTTCTGCTGTTGGACAGCACAGGGACAACGACCTGAAAGGATTACAAAGACAACTGTAGATGGGCCACCATTCTTTAAAAAGGTGATTTCTTCTAGTTTTACCGAATCCCAAGTTATTGGGAGATATGCCAAGCTCAACAACATTAACTTTAATGCTTGCAGAAGAAAAAATGCCTCTGAACTGACAATGCTCTAATTCTAGTGAAAATATGGTTATTTGTATCTGCAATATCCCTGTGCATTCTGTGCATCTTGATTGTTTGGTTGGGGTTTTAAGGGATTTTGGTTTTCTGGGTCTGATGTCAACAAACAGAATGAAATGTAAACAAGATGACGGAAAAGCAAATGGAACCATACACTATGCTTTGATTCACGTGCATCAGCAATTACACAATGAAAACATTTACAATGATCCAAACGTACACATTACTATAATGCTTTTGTTGAACAACAGAATGAGTTGAATGTGGATATAGGGTTTCAGAGATTTCTGAACAGAGGCTAAGCTGACTGTCTGGCTGACTGACTGGCTTACCAACAGCACTCCCGCCCGCGAGCGAGCCATACAGGAGTAACCATGGCATCAGTCAACTAAAGTGCGCAGACTGCGCACGTTCCATAACCTTCACCTCATGTGATCTGTCCCAAGTTTTTAATTTAGCGTCAATTTTTTTATTTAGAGTAAACTCTGTGTTTGCATCTTAGTTAGTTGTGCATTGATTTATCTAGGGCCTCTTTTCGTTTAAAGACCACTGCTACAGACCACGGGTGGCCTAATATTTGGGTGCATAAAATGGTCAACTTACTTCTTCGACCAGTGCAGAGAATTGTTCAAGTGGAACATAAGACAAGTCTCCGTAGAACAAATTGCTCTTCATTGTATCAACAGTCAGAGCACTTTTCTTCCGTTTCACAAAGTAAACCGCTTTGTTTTTAGCAGTTGCTGGGAAGCTTACACTTGGAGCCAACTGCCCAGCTGCGTTCAAGGAAACGACAAGTGTAGTGGTTTCCGATTTGTCCAAGAAGTCCTGTACTACTTGTTTCTGCTCCTCCACTGAAATGCATTTTTGCCATCGATCGCCTTTCAGCTTCAGAGTTTTTAACACGTAGTCCTCTATGAAATCGTATCGTTTATCAGCCTCCGGCATGTCGTCGTCCTCCATGATTGCAACAAAGTCTCTGCCCTATCCAGTGTCCGGCGTGGGAGTGAGAGTTTACTGATTGCTCCCCTGGCTCCATAGTAACACTGTTTGCATTAATGAGTCTGTGGTTGCTCTGGGGACACAGTTGCAGGACCCTTTGTATCTGAACCCATTTGTAGGCTACCATCCCGTACAAATGTATAAGTCAACCACATGTTAAAGCCAATGCAATATGTTTAATCTAGTCTTTTTAAGTAATTCCTTGTACTAATAGGCCTTGTGCAAAAATTGTAAGACTATTCAAGAAACACCGTGATTAATCTGTGGGTTAAAGTTTGGTCCACCTGAAAGTTCACACACGAATTGAGCATATTGTGTGCATTACGTTTAGAAAATGGGCAATTATACATTTATCAGTTGGGCCTACATTGTGCTCAAGTGTCTGTCGTTTTAGTTCTGCCCATGAGGTGGCGCTTAGGCCTATATAATAGTTAAAATTCTGGCGTCTGCTTAGATATCCTCTTCCTCAGACCTGCTGCATCTCATTTAAATTTTGATGCAAAAAATGACATCAAAGACTATTTAGGCTACTTTTGATGTATAACACTGTATAAACCAAACAGTAAAATCTCAGTTGCCTCTGACAATTAATCAAAAACAAACACTTGATAGTGGGAAGAAAAAAAAAACTCATGCTAAGATGTTTGTCTATAAATCACGACAATGCAGAGTAACTCACAAGACTGTATTATCTGTGGCATAACAACACACAATGTTTGCCTCATCCTCTTTTGTTCCTATTCAAAGGGGAAAAAGTGACCCTTGGCATGCTGCAGTAGGCCAGTGTGCGAGAGTGTCCTACAACCAAGGAAGTCTGAGTCTCTCTCCCCTTTGAAGATTAACATGACAGACCAAAAGCAACAAACGGGCCGGTCTTTCCATTTCAGAATCAAAGACACTCCCCGTTAGTGATAGGAGCGTGCTGTTGGTAACTGCATGCAGGGTGGCTATCCAAAAAGGTCATGCTTGTGTGCTGAATGTCCAATCAAGTGTGTGTAACATCTGAATGACTCAGAAATCTTTATGAAACATGAATGAGTCATAGAAGTTTATTGGTTAGGACAGACATGTATTAGAATGATTTAAGATGTGCAAAGACTATTGTTCATGTTTTTTGATAGAATGATTAACAATCAGACCTTGGCTTTGTACTCACAAAAGAGTCTGCATATTGAAGGAAAATAGAGATACTTTCTCTGAAGCCCTCCCACCCCAGATGTGGCAAAGATTAAATTAAAAGTGCAGCTCTCTTGCACCCCCCCCCCCCCCAACACACATAAGGTGCAATTCTGTGCTGATACTTGGGACAACATAAACTGATCAGCTTGGTGTTGCATTCCTCCGGACCACACAGCTATCAAAACAACTGGAACCAACCAGCCTGCCAGCTCTGGTCTTTAGACTTCTTCAGTTCCAGAAGGCAGCTGCAACCCTCAAAACCACCTAAAGTGGTTCCAAACATCTGCTCCTCTGTTTTGCTTTGTAGCCGACATTCATACTTTCTGTGGAAATTACAAGAGAGGGAGAGGGAGAGAGAGAAGAGGGAGAGATAGACTGATAGAGAGAGTGAGAGATGGCAAGATGTTAACAAAGAAATGACCGCGCACGAAAACTAATTGCTCTCATAATTAGTTGGATGATGAGAGTGCTGCACATGGTTGTGGTGATAGAATGTCCACTCATGTTGACTCGTAAAATATCACGAATGGTGTAAAGTATTTATGAGGGCATTAACATTCTTCCATTTACTATCAGTGATATACAACATTTTGGTGGTCTTTTCTCTGTTTCCTTTTCAATCATTGCTTTCAGATGTGCTGTAATGTTTTAATGAGGAAACAGAGGTGTGTAGCGTAACTATATCCACATTACCAACTAAATATAGGTTGCAGAGGGCTCAGAAATGGGACACATCCTGACTTTCCGACTTTTCATTGCTTCTACTTGTCATGGTCCATTTACCTTTTAAAAACTTTAGCTTCAAAGAAGCCTATTTTAAAGTTTCTGTGCACAAAAATAAATCATTGTCCCTAACCATTCCCCCAGCCCCCCCAACCCCTTTCTCAGCATACAGAGTTTCTCAGCAAACACAAGCAGATGTTGAATGGACTTCATGAATTAAATATGAATACTGTATTTGTTTTGAATTAAGGATGACTTCTCTTGAAACCAATTGCGTGTGTTTGCTTTGGTTCTTCGGGCCACGTGTCTCTCCTCGTCCTGTCAATTGCGTGTTTCATCGCTTTATCAACGTCTGTCATGTTCGAGATTATGAGCAGCCATACATATTCATTAAAACAGCCTTACAGAACACAAACCAGATTTGTTTCTGTGTTCACCATTTGGAAGCACTTTGTTTCATGCTAAGCTTATCATCTATTATATTATCTGCTGCATTTCAAGATGCAAATCCCATCTTGAAAGAAGTACTGATGAGCGAATAATACAGGCCCACCTGTCACAAGTTAGAACACACAGAGACAGCATCATGAAAGACACTCACATGAAAGATTATAGTTTACACTGATAAGACGATATACCACTTTTAGCCAAAGGAGGGCGCTCACACAACATTAACACACCTCACACTTCTTGACAGCACTGAAATGGTTGGCATTTAATTTCAGCGTGTGATCTTGTTTGAAACTAGTTATAACTGTCTTTCCAGGTTACAGGAACCATGTCATAGTGTGTGTGAGAACCACAGCTAAAGACAGAGTACACAACGGTCTCATTTGCATTGAAAGGCTTTCCTTTAGTTTTGTGTGTGTGGAGGTGACAACTGAGTCTTCCTCCCCAGGGACACAGGTTGTGGTAATACTCACTCAGACTACAGCCCTGTCCACCCCTGGCTCCTAAAACCAACAGCTATCCTGGTCAGGACTGAAACACATTTCCTGCACCACTAAATCATCATCTCAATTCAGTTCAGTTCTGTTTAGCTTGATACACATAACATGATACTCTGATGATACATTGATACATATAACTTGATACACAAAACATGATACATATTTTTTCCAATGGCCAACATAACACACCACATGAAAATGTATGTGTTTCGTTCTTCATGGTCAGTGAAAGAGTACCTGGGCTGAGAAAGGATGCATTGGAAGAACAGGGGTAATAAGGCCCATTTCTCCCCTCGGCTTGTTCTCTCTGCTTTGGTAAGTGCCTCTCGTATGGATAGTTCTTTCAGCAATTTCACTGATTGCTTGACTGTTTGTCTAGCTAAAATTCTAAAACCTCTGGGCTAAAACCAACAATTAATTTGCAAATAAGCTATAAAAAAAAACAAGAGGATGTCTGACAAAATCCCCAAATCTCACACACACACACATACACACACACAAACACACACACACACGCACACGCACGCACGCACGCACACACACACACACACACACACACACACACACACACACACACACACACACACACACACACACAGCTGCACTACCAGATTAACACCTGAGGAGAAGGGTTCCATGGTTCCATAGCACAGCAACTCCTCTCCTGCTCTGACGTGTATGAGGAAACTCAGGCTGGGCACCAACTGCTGTGAATGAGGCCTGTCCTCGTGGCTTTTGTTTCCACGGCCGCAAAGCAACATGTCAGCTTCTATTTCTGGCCCTCTGGGGGGATTTGACATGTTTAGCCAGTCAAGAGGGGGCGGGAGAGCTGGAAGAAGGGTGCAGGAGGAGTGTGTGTGTGTGTGTGTGTGTGTGTGTGTGTGTGTGTGTGTGTGTGTGTGGGGGAGGGGGGGGGAGTTGAGCCTGCTTAGGCCCGTGAGCATGAGAATGCCTGATAAAATGCCTGGAGGAAGTGCACGTTGTTTATCTGTGCCTTCGCATGGCCCTAATTGCAGGTCATTGTGGTCACTGAAATATGTCACATGGCAAGCAGCGGCAAGGACCAGGAGAGAGTGAGGGGGGAGAGAAAGCGCCTCATTTTTGTTCAGGGGGCTTGTTCGTGGGCCTTTCTCAAAACACATATGAACGGCCCAGGACCATTTGTGGTTTCCAGCGCTCGCGGCTATGACTGGACAATTTTCATACTTTCACGCTTTGGTGACTGGCCAAGACCAGCACGGCTCAAGCAGGGCTCACTCTGAAACAGGATATTGGGTTAGTAATGGCCGTCTGGGGACACTGCGTATGACATAAAAAACAGATTTGTTTTACACGTTAGGTGATCTAATGGACGTTACCCCCCCCCCCCACCCCCTTCCACATTTTACACTTCCAAAGACCTTTGGTCATCAGGGGCCCCTGTGATTCTTTCAGACGTTCTTGGCGTGTCTCTATGACCGCGCGCCTTCTTTGTGTTCAAATCAATTAACACGACAGGGAGCAACAGTAGGGAAGCCTTTACAAAC
>NC_055980.1:12080751-12148251 GCF_018492685.1 Alosa sapidissima | reverse complement strand
AGCCTAAAGACAAATCACAAATTTTATTCTTTTGTAAGCACTGTATCCCAAGTCGGTCTAAAGATGTCACAGCAGATTTAGCACAACAGTGTGATCTGTTTATGTTGGCTCCAAAAGAGTATGCTTCATATTCCTGTGACATATTAAAGTCACTGCTACATGCTGTTTAGACACCCAGCAGAAAGCCAAAAGAAAAATGTCTATTTTATTTGTCACTGTTTGTCATGAACTTTTAAATACACGTATACAAAGTCGAAAGTTATGACCATAAATTTGCTCTATCTCAACCTATAATGTTGGGTTGGCTTTTCGTGCAGTGTTATGAGGAACTGATTATTCAAAATATACTTGTCAGGATTTTCTGCATAGTCCTAAATTAAAATCCCCATCTTTTTCATTTCAGAGACAAATAAAAAGCCTCAAATTACTGCTGCTGTAAAAAATGTTATGACCTTACTGAATTTCAGAACAAGACTGTGTGGCTGGCACTAATTCATGATCTTCAAAAGACCACTTGCTCCTTATATGTGTGCAATCACAGAATTACAGAGAGAGAAAAAACCTCAGTGTTTGCTAAATGCTCTTTAAAGAACGTTAAAGTAAACAGCGTTAAGCATCCGTGAAATGAACCAGCCCCAGTGCCAAGTGGGTACACCAACTACTCTCTAGACACAATGACCCAGAGTGCACATTAAAGGCTTCTAATGCATATTTACATTGTGTAGTTTTTGTTCTGAGCCAATATTGTACTGACTTTACATATTGCACATCAACTGCTGTTAATGTTTGATAGCAGGCAGCAGCGTATCGTGTATGACATGGCATTTATATCATTTAAAAACCCTAAGGGCAGTAATGGTAACAACAGATAGCCAAAGTTTGTCTTGGCAGATATGGTTTAGATTTCAGAAGTAATGTATGGCTCTAACAATAATACAGTACTATATAGTAAATGTTCCCGATTACCATTTCCACGTATCTTCTTTGGAAGGCCTTGAAAGACTTTGCTCTCTGTAAAGTGAATTGACTATCAAAACCCTTGAAAGTTACAGGACACTGGCCTTAGACAACACACTCACGTCCATTTCAGGACAACAATATTAAATTGGGTGGTTTATCTGGGGTGGGGTGAGGGGAATTCACTGGATCCCTAATGTAATTTGGATTTAAGGGTCATCACACATTTGGTTTCAATTGCTTTTCCCTTAAGGGTGCTAGCAACCAAACTGTCTTTGATTTGAATGGAGTCAGAGGTTTCGAGCAGACATTGAAAAACAAGTGCTGGTAATTTAGCCCAGTCTGAGATGTCTTGTAGCTAGCATTTTTTGTGATATTTATCGTGTTAAAACCGAGGGGACCTGTGACGTTGGCTTGGTATGAAAGGCCATGTCCATCAGTTACGAAACATGGCATCTGGACATCTGTACGTAGTTAATATGCCTTAGAGCAGCTTGTCCAGCATGGTGTGTTCTTGAGATGGAGCGGCGCTCCATAGAAGCCTGAACATAATATCCACAATAATATGTAACCACAGGCCTTTCAATAAGTCTCATCTCCTTAATCTGACATTCTGCTGATCCACTTTGTTTCCCCACAGAGTTTAATAAAGTTGTACAGTCCTGTCAGACTGGCCCAGAAAGAGAATTGTATGTGTGTGTACTGTATGTGTGTGTGTGTGTGTGTGTGTGTGTGGGGGGGGGTTAAGCCATATACCAATGGTTATGACAAAATTCGAGATGAAACACAAATTTATTCTGACAGATAGAAATGACTATTGCCACAGATGTGTCAGGGCAGTCACTACACGCAGGGAGTGCACTCGAGCATTCCCTTCACTCTGCTTTGCTAAGATGAGAATGTTGCTATCAGCAATCAGCATGGTCGCAAACGTGAGGCGTTAGATCATGCTCACTTACCTAAGAACTCTGTCTGACTGTGAGAAAATGCAAAACAGTCCCTGTGTTACAGTGAAATCAACCACAGACCAGCCGCAGGGGCCAGAACAACCGAACTCAGGTTGAGGGCTCAAGGATACTCTACATTACTATGACATTAGAAATGAAATGTTTATCTATTACCTTTTCCTAAGGGGCACACTGTCTGGAGGGCCTACAATGTTAACCAGTAGAAACACTCCCTTGACATGCATTTAAACGGTTATGTGGCTATTACAGGTTTTCTGTCATGCCACTGTCAATTATTGAGAGAGAAGGCGGCGGGGGACCAAAGCTGATAGAGAAGTGTAGTAAATGTTTAGGGCGTTTAAACCATTAACAGTAAAGTTAGATTGATTCAGAACTTGATTCTCAGTGTTACAACTATACCTTGATTACCATGATGCAATTTGAATGTTTTTATAAACATGGTGAGGTAACACAGACTTCCTCACAGGCTTGTCTGAAAACATTTTGGAGCCACGCTTCCAGACAAGTGCGGCATAGCATACCGCGCAATGAATAATCCTTCTTATTTTGCCCTTACACCTCATGCTGGGGTGAGCATAGCCCCCCTGAAGTCTATGTTAGTATTGGATGACATGGAACTCTGTGCTCGGTACTCAGTCAAAACTGTAAAAAACCTGACATCATGGTTGGCCGGGGATCCAAATATAGTCCACGGGATAGAGAATGCTTTCTAAATTTAGAATTCATGCTGCAATCAAGCATTCTGAAACTGGCTAAGGTCTTTCCTTTTCATTAGTCATTAGAAGTGATATTTGTTCATGGAATCAGATTGTTTCCTGAAAATACAACATCCTTAAAGATACCCAGTAAAAGTGATTCATGCGATGAATATGTCCACTGGATTTCTACAATGTCATGCATGCAAGCATGGTGGAGGCAAGTTTCCTTGCTTTTTTGACCAGAATTGAGACGGTCAGCATGAAAATAGACTCTGGCTTCCTGTGAATACCGAACTGGACCAAAAATACACTTCTTAAAACAAAGCACCATAGCGACTTGAGCATCATTCAACATGAGTTGTAATCGAGGTTTCTTAAAGTATGTTGTGTGTATGAGTAGAAAGAGTTGAGACAACCAGCGTCCTTCAGGACCTTGTGTGCCCTTGCTTAAAAATCAATCTGTACTTCAAACAGCGCTTCTGTTATATGGAGACCACACATTTTCTGGTCATTTGTAACCACATACCCTTATCCATAACGACATGTGATGTTTTGTTGGTTACAAATGAGTCCACTGATACAAGGATACAAGGAAGTTTATTGTCACATGCATATAGTTACTGGAAGTAAGAAATGCAGTGAAATTATGTCTGGTGTCAGCCTATTTGTGCATTAATGGGGGGGGGGTAAAAAGTGCAGTAGAAGAGGGGTTTAGTAGATTAAGTGGCAAGGGCTGCATAAAAAAGGTGGGGGAGGATTGGGATTGGGTGGGGGGCACCAACAAGGAGCACCCAAGAGCAACATGATGCAAGAGCAAGATGACTATGGTATTGCTGAAACTATACGTAAAACTGTGATGTAGGCTGTAGAACAACAGGAGCAATAAACATTGTAAAATAGTTTTGGCTGAGGAGACGTCAGGAAGACAGATGGACGGAACAGGTGAGGAGGAGACAGTTCTCTACTTGACCAGCAGTGAGAAACCAGTTTGATCACCCAAATGTGATTCACCGTCAAGCATTTATGTTTTTCTGAAGCATGCTCCGACTGAGTGCTAATACACCTACACATTTATGCGCTACCAATGTTTCAACTATTTTATTTCATGCCTGTGATGGGCTACTTACCTTGCAACCACATAGTATCATAATAGTAATACCATATAGTATTATGTAATGATATACCATATAGTATCCTTAGGTACATGGCTGAGTATTGCAATTCGTCTCAGTCCAGGAAAAAACACAGTGTTTGTGGAAAGAAACACTGTAGTTGTTAATGTTCAGATACTCGATGAACAGAATGGCAAAGCATAATTTGATTATACTCTCATGCCACTATTTACACAGTCTATATTTAGAGACATAATAGTGTAATAGTCTATGAATGGCCACACTCCTCACTTCACTTTGGCAGGGGGGTTGCTGTCATCCATCACTCTCCTCTCTCTATGTCTCAATACATGCAGATGTAGAAGGTGAGTGTGTGTTCCTATCAGTGTTTGTTTCATTGATCGAAAGCAGCACTGTTTAACTGAAAAACTTGCGTCATGTTCCCTCTCACTCTCTGTATTTAGAGTGTAGGGCTCTCCTGTGATTAACGACTGGACACAGTTGCTGCACCGAAGGTGCTCCTAACCACAGGTCATTTAAAATTAAATAAAAGGGACAATGACTTACTCAATCTCTTTGTCACTAACACTGTTATGACTTTAAAGATACAACAAGAAAATAAATGTCTAGTAAAGTGCTGACACTGTTTGATGCCAATTGAGTCTTATGGAAAAACATTTGGCCAATTATCATACATTAGTTGTACTGCAGAGGCCACCATAGAGCACCTGTCTGTTTGCTTTCCTTTAATGATGTAGGCTGTAGCCTTTACTGTGAGAAGTACAGGTACAGAGTGTTAAAACAGCATGGTAAGCAATTAAGAAATGTAATTGTGATTGCGGTAATTGCATGAAATTGTATCGTTAATGACTATTCATCATAGAAATTATTTAATTTTCTAATCTGTTGAAATTTTACACCAATCAAAGTTTTAAAGTTCAACAATGTTATTTTACACATCAGCACACATCTACAGACTGCTGCTGATTCATTTATTGAATAGCAACATCACTGCAGGTCTTCCAAAACACTTCAGATATTAAACATTATTATCCCAAGGCTAAATGCTGTGGTCCTTTTTTATGTTGAGCTTCTGATATGGCAAAGAAATCTTGATCATGTGTGAAGGCCACGGAAACCAAAAGTAGTACGATAGGCTGACCACAATCTAGAATAACTTTATTTTAAAATTTGAAAGTTGTATGAATATGAAACACAGACACCTGCCTGTAATTTGGTTGTAGTAGAGTTTCCTTGTGGGAACAGTGAAGCGGTGCACTCTAAAAACATTGAGGCATGACATGATACTCAAAGGCATTCAGATGGTAATGGTACATCCCAGCCAAAACGCTTTATAGCAGTCATCCCTTGCGCTTCGTTTACATGTTCGTTGGTTTGCTAAGATGTCGTGTGATGGTGGATTCCAAGTCCTCAGATGACTTGGAGACCTTATGTCTGGATGGACTGCAGTAGGGTAACCCAATACAACTCTGCAGCTCCCCACAATTTAACTCATACTAAGGATGTGCCAGTATACAGTATGGATTTCATACATACTGTAACACTTAAGTGTGTAATTCACAAATTCAGCATGTATATAATTTGTCAATTCTGACAAAAAGATTCAACTCCAAGCATTATTTTCTCATTTCTGTCTGTCAAAACAAAATGATCAAAAGATTTTGAATTTTTATGTGATTATAAGATTACACCGATCCTTTTCAAAAAGTAATGTGTACCCATTTTTCTTGGTACCTGCACTGACTGGTAAGTAAACCTCCGATTGTGGTGTGTCCATGTACATAGTGAGTCGTAGCTCGTTCGACAAACAAACCACTCTCACTCACTCGAGGTTACACCACCAATCTCCACAAGTCCTCCAGAACTAATCACCTGCCAGGACCTTTATAAAAATGAAATAAATAACAATGAGACAACATCCCAACCTCACCCCACCCAATAAATAACCAGGGCGAGATAAGCTCCGACAGTTATGACCCACTTGTTTAACAAAGCTGGGACAGAGTGCTCTATGGCACTGGGGCTCTTGCCTGCCGGCAGGGAGGGAAGACGAGACGTTTCCCTGACTCCTTCGCTGACTCACTTCTCTCTATCAGCACGTCCGAAGGCTGGGGTCTGACGAAGCGCAAAAGAGGACCATAACGTCCGTCCAATTCATCAGAGCTCCATTAACGGACCTTGCAGTGAGTACTTATTCAAGTCTGCTCCTCTCCTTTTGGGTGATGACACTGTTTCCCCCCCAAAAAAAAGATTTACAGACTGAACAGGGATGTTCAGCACAACTGAACAATTAATCTACTGCACTGTCTGAGTATGAAAAAAAAAACAAGATAGAGACAAGTGGTTGTCTGTGAATTTGTGTATACTTTTAAAATTAAGTTGCCAACATTACGTTATTATAAGGTCCTGATAAGAAGAGGACAGTGTGCCTTGTTGTTTGATAGATTGTTTTGGCAAAGTTTTCACGATTCAGAGTCATTGTTTTGATAATTAATTCAAATGACTGAGATATGGGCGTTCACATGGTCCAGTAAGACCCTAATATATTTCGCTCACTGACTTGGAATAGAATGAGAAAATGTATTAAAGTTTAGCTTTAGATTAAGAGACAGACATTTAGGGAAAGCAAAGTGGAATAAAGAGGCATGACAGAGAGAGACAGAAAAGCAGAGTGAAGGAGAAAGCGAGAAAGAGAGACAGACAGATTGTGTGAAAGAGAGAGACAGCTAGATAGAGAAGGGGCGGACTGAGGAAAAAACTGTATGTCTATCTCTGCCCAGAGCAATGAAAGACGTGACTGATTAGTTATTGCTCTGGATACACAAGGAACTCCGGCATGACACACTACATGCTGCCCAGGTCTCTCTGCCATGTAGACCGATGGACTTTGGGCACGCTTTGGGGATGTGATGTAAATGAACGTTTTTAATAGGCTTATTAGTCAAACGGCGAGCACGGCAAATGTGTACGTCTTGGCAGCGCCACTCTGTCCTGTGCCTAAGATCCGTCAGCGTAGTAACAAGAAGATTGGTTGTTTATAGAAGTTGAAATGTTCAGAAGGAACGTATCTCCGTGGCCGGTCCCAGGAGCCGGGCCTAATTAGAACCAAATGGTGGAAATTCACTTCAAGAGCCCCGCAAAAGATCTCTCTTTTATGTAGCTTGGCAAGGGGCTCGGCTTTTGTCAGGCGCACCACGCTCACTTGCTCATCGCAACACACCATCACTTCTCCCCCCACAATGCATCTGGGCGCGTGAGGGTATGATTGTGTTTGTGTGTGTGTGTGTGTGCGTGTGTGCGCATCCCTCGGTCTGTGAGTGCATCTGGATGGATCTATAACCTCGTCTACCTTTGTTAAGGCCCGAATTTTTTTGGCGTGTGTGCCTGCTCGTACTACACAACGTGCTAATGGGACTCAATCTGCTTTATATTATTTGCCTCTTTCAAGTGTTTTTGGGGGTACTTACTCTGTGCCTTCTCGAAACGATTACATCATAGGGCAGCTGGTCACGCAGAAGGAACAAAGGGGGGCTTGCAGTGCCTCTCCCTACACTTCTACTCCCCATCCTCATGCTGTGAATTTAGACTTATGTTCATCTGCGTGGGACTGGACATGAAAACATATGACTACTGTGCTTTGACTTAATAGAGGGGGAGTGGCATGTCATTGGCGTGTTTTATGTGATTAATTCACTACAATAAGGAAGTTGTGCGGAAGGTGCAGTCATATGTTGAAATATCTTTTCTTTTTTTCATTCTTGACCTAGACTGTCACTGCCGACGTCAGCTGTGACTTCATAATTACACTACACTACACCTTATACAAACTTTGGCTTAGACCAAAGAACAGTCAAACCCATGGCATCAGAGATAGGGGATTTCATATTAATATATCTTCCTTCTTCCAAAATAATCCTATCTGTCACTCAAAGTATTTTTCATGTGCTTGATTGACTTTGCATTCACAGTTTTCCTTTCATTTGCACTTTTGCTGGCCCCTGTTCCAGTAATATTTTTCAAGAGAGTGATGGGGTTTCAAGTCAATATTTCTCATATGATAGACTAAATAAGCCAGTGGGGACCTGCAGCACTTCACTGCAAAGGTGTGCTAGGTGTTGAAGGGTCATATTTCAATTCAAACAATCTTTCAGTTTCACTCAGGAGGCCAGAGAGAGAGATAGGATGAGAGGGAGAGAGAGAGAGAGAGAGAGAGAGAGAAAGAGTAAGAGAGAGAGAGAGCAGCACATATCTTTATTAAGCTCACACCAAAGAAATGGAAACTGGGAAAAAAGTGTACTGACTGACAATTTGGAGGAGGAAGACCTTACTTCACCAAAGCTAGTGTTCTAATAGTAGATACATTTTTAGACTTAATGTATATTTTTAGAAAATATACCTCTATTCATTAATCTTAAACTATCTTCCTGTACATGCAATGAAACACTGAGGCATGTGTTAATGCTTATACTCTGTATACATTGAAATGTGTTCCAAGAAAGGGTAAAAAAAGCAGTATGACATTCAGGCTGTGAATGTCAAAAATGTGTCTGTATACACCTTTGAGATGCAGTTTAGTGTCCCTTTGAGACTATACAGTTAAAAAAATAGTGCCTAGAAAAGTGGTGTGTCATGGAAGAAAAACATTTCTCACCAGTGGATGAAGAGCGACCCAATGTTTGTCTAGCTTTTTGTGTAATGAGACGTCGCAGGGCTACTTTCTCTCTTTACGGCTTTGCTGTCTGGTCGCCTACAGTACGTCCTAATTCACTCCGGCTAGTCTGCGAGCCGCCGCTCGAGGTGAGGTTGATAAAGTCTCCCACGGGCATGTGGCCAGGATCAGACACCGCAACACTGAGTGGTAACAGGTGTGTTTTCAACGGAAGATTATTCTGCAACGCAGAATTGCAGGAATTCCACTGTATTCTTTGCATGAATCTAAAGGTCCCTTACCCTATCAAGAGAAAGGGTCTTTCTCTTGACATGTCAGTGGATAAGGAGCTTGTAGATTCATGCAAAGAAAGGAACTCACAACATCACTACCAAGCTCACAACACCAAGCTGATTGAAAAGGATTAAAGTTGTTTTTTACGATCTGCTTTATACAGAATGACAAAACATGCACAGAAATGACACGAGGAAACGACCATTCCATCTGCTTAGTACATGCAAAGGCTACAAGATGAGTACATATTTGCTCATATCTGTTACAAGCTGCACTAGAGAATGTCTGTGGTTTTCTTATGCTAATGTTGTCTTTGGTCTGAGGCTTGCTCTCATGGGGATCATCCGTTTTAGCACCGCTGCATGAGTCTGTTAACAACCGACAGCCTAATTTGACTTGAGGACTGCAGTTAGCAGCCATGGTTTGGCCTGCGATGCTGGAGTCTACTGGCACAAGTCAGAGGCAACATCAGAACGGAGTCTCTGAGCCTGTCAGAAACCAAACCCCAGGGGGAGACAAACAGAATGGCTTCTGATTGCTGTGAGATGGGGGGGTTGATGGCAGCATCTTCATCTCAACTCTTCGTCAAAGCACTCAACATTGGCCCCTGCCGTCAACTGAAATTGATCTGTGTATACCTCCCTGACTACACGTGTAAGCAGAAGACCTGAGCAACATTAAAGTGAAGGTGACGACAGGCTGGCCGCCAGTTTTGCGGATATGCGCAGCTTTCTTGTAAGGACTTCTGGGAATGCAGAGACGCGCATTTGCCTTATTGTTTAAAGGAAAGAATGAAAAACAAAACATCCGCCTCAACTCGCATGCTCACCAAAAGAGAGTGCATGAGATGCGTCCAACAGAAACACTGAACAGAAATAGTGCGTCTATTTTGAGCCGTCTCAGTTCTTATTTTTAGAAGAAAAAAAAAACGACCTGAACTGTGGTAAATTACAGAAGGATAAGGTCACCCTTAGCATGTTATTCCTGACTTATTTTCTGGCCTAAGAGCTCTGACTCATTTGAGGTATGTGATGATGTCACCAGGCCGTGTTTTTCAGTTCAATACCTGTCAAGTGTTTTCTGTCTGACAGTCTGATGCAATCACCAATACCAAAAGTTTGAATGACCTAATTCAGAATAGCAAAGCTATAGAGGAGTTGTGGACTGCAGTTCAGAAATACTATAATTATGTATGTTTACTTGAGAACAGAATCTCTTTTAGATCGGAAGGAAAAGGTAGATTTTTACACTATAGGTCATAACTGTTACTTATCCATACATGTGCACTCTAAGTGACAAACTCATAATTTCACACTAAAATTAAGAGAACAAATAACAATGAAGCAAACTGTCTGCTTTGGGGATAGAAAGAATGATGGTGTAGTTGCCAGCCTTAGACATAGATTCATTCTTCATGTGTTTTACTTAAAAACATGAGGTTCACTTAATTTTACCCAAATATGAAACACCAACATAACATATGGAAGAAAAGTGCCTGTTTCATATAACAGCTGCCATTTGAAAGATTACCACCTACTATCTGGGATAAATGCATTCAAGCTGAAGCTCAAAATATCCTTAGAAAAATAACTGTAAACGGACCCGTATGGAAAAAGACATTAAAATATTTATGATAGTTGTTCGTTTTTGAAGAATTGACAGAAATCAAATACCTATGGGTCTCCAGAAGGGCAGACATCAAGACAAAGTACATTCGTACATTGTTACGCTGCAGACCAGGGTAGGGCTCTCTCATGAGATGTTTTCATATCTTCTTTGAAATAGACTGCAAGGCCATATTCTCTGGACAAAGAGAAATGATTTAGCCTACATAACAGAGACACGACTCGTCGTCTCTTTATGGAAGATAATAAACCATATAGCACTTCTACAGTGTACACTTTATGCCAACAAAACATAAAGGTTACATTGCATAGGCTAAACTATAAATGACAGGTACACATGGAACACACACAGTGATGTTAATGTTTCCTATAGCCTAGGTGTAGTCACATGTAGGCCATGACAGGCAATTTGCCACTCAACAATCAACAGACACTTAGAAAGACTCTAATGTGTGGTCTTAGGTCAAATCTACACTTTTCTTTTATTGCATATCAAAACTGTTTAGAGAAGTCACAGTCTAGTCACAATAAGTAAAGTAAGGTATTATGTAGGGCTTGACTGGACCATAGGCCTACAAGAAGGGCATCATTCTGAATCGGTTCTTCAAGCTATCGATGTATTTGGCTATGTCCATGGCATGAACACTTTAGGCCTATTTGAACACATCCTCTACTATGAAAGAATATTTGACATACCCACTCAACGGATAAATGTGCAGCTGTGTAGGCCAGAGGTTCTCAAACTTTTTGGGGCTAACACCAAAGATCAAACCAAAACGCTAAGGCACACCAGCTTATGGTTATTGATTGTAAAGTAGCCTATGTTATCTAGGCAATAACAGGCATGTTAATTCATACAGTCATGCCCACATGTTTCTCTATCGTTCATGAGATGAGACCAGTGATAGGCATATGCTCACATGATGTTGATTGAGCTTTTTAATCAAGAAGATGTGTCATTTATGTATTTAAAATACCCCTCTAGCCCATTTCATGAGTCTGTATAAATGCATTGGGTTCCTAAAAAATTCCACAAACACACCGGTTGAAATCCACTGGTGTAGGCTACTGGACTGTTTTCAAGCCGAGTGCTCTGTCGGCTGCATTCGGCTATTTCCGTGAATGATGCGTTTCGTCTGACAGGCAGCAATGGCTCTTGCTGCAGGCAGCAGCGAAAGTTAGTACAAACTCACAGAATTGCAGACACACACTTTGCCGCCCCTCGAGCCCTGGAATATCGGTCTTTTAAAACAGAGTATGTACACAGACGACTCATTCAGGTATTTATTTGCGCCTAGACCTTTAGGACACTTGGATGATAACTGGCGTTTGTTCTGTTGCTTCAGTCATGGTTGTCACTCGTAGCAGCCTACCTGACGCGAAAGAGACCTCATTCTCGTAACTCAGTGAAGGTAACCTCATCTCACAGTCTTGTGTGGTAAATAAAAACGTATAAAGCTTTTGGCAAACCTCCAAAGATAGCGACAAAAGCATACCGTTGCTTAATTCTGTTCAAATAAGTTATTCAGAGGAAGCTTCACCAGATGTTTTGCCAAGTGAAATGTGGAGTGTGGCGGGCGGGCGGGCTGTGAATTATTGCCTAAGATGCTTGCTAGCGACTAGTATAGGCTATATCAAAGTTAATAGAAACAGAGGAGACTATCAAAAGCACTTGTTATTTTTTTAATCAGGTAAAGAGTGCTTCTATAGACGTCCAGCTTTATTGTAGACTGCATGTCTGTGTGTGACAGCGACCTTAATGGTCGATTATGGTTTGGTACAGCATGCTTCAAACAAACAGGCCTGGTAGCTTACCCATGCAAAACGGTTTGAGTGACAGGTAAGCAAGTGCTTTTGTGCAATCAATCATTTTACCTAACATACCTTAAGATGTAATTAAAGTAAAATGTTTCAATGTTGAGAGTGATTAATGACACACACACTAGAGGACAAGCTAGCACATTAATTAAGCCTTATTGTGAGTTAAAGAGTTTAGTTTGTAGCCTACTTTTGAAACATTTGCAGTAGCCTACAGTGGATGCATTGACAGGAAAAGAGTGGATGCAATATCCTACATTTCAGCAGCTATTCGTTATTGAGTAACTTACCTGGTCATTGTGAATAAGTAGATAAAAAGGGATCTTAGCCTATCATATGTGTAGACGAAAGTGTCAACACATACAGTTCTTGTAGGCTATACAGGACTACAGCTCATTTTGAGACAGGAAATTGAACGTTAAGAGCTGAGCAATTATCATGTTCTGAGCTATATTATGAAACAAGACTACTCAGCAGTGAATTAAATTAAAGCAAGTGAAACCAGTTACCACTTATCAAAAGCAGCTGCTCCAGCTCCAAGTATTTTAGGAGAGTGAAAGAACAGATCAGGCATGGTCCAGGCTTCTCTCTTTCTGTCTATCTCTGTCTCTCTACACACACACTAGGGTTTATGTTTGGACATATTCTTGTGTTTTGTGTTTTGAGAGCCAATCTGAGGTTCTGGCTGGTATGCACACATTATAATGTAAGGCCAATTCTATGGTTTTATATGAGCAAAATGTTTATGTTAAGACACTAATTTCGTCCATTTGTTTTCCTAAATTGTTTCATGATCAGCAAATGTGTGCTGATGTCAGACTCCACCATCAGATTTACGGAGTACAAGTTCAGGGTTTACAATGATCCCTTGTTTATTTACATACACTGAGTCAAGTCAACTGTAATATCGCTAGCGGTCATTTGTACTGGATAAACTAACTATTTCAAAACATTTGGATTCAATTATCAAGGGGATATAATATCCTAACAAACCTTTGTTTCTATTAATAAATTTGACCATTTCATACAATGCAAACTAAGCCAGAAGTTATTTTCATTGGTGGAGATTTAGTGTATTTACTATTATGGGCAAAGCCTTGTCAGAACAATAATACAGACAGCCCTTCATAGAAAATCCTCAGCTACCCTATCAAAGGCACATTTAATATTTAATATTTACTTACAAAATGTTGCAGCATGTAGAATTAATCATTGACAGGAATTATGAGATAAATGGCTTTTGTGAACCCAGATTTGATCATAACTTCACACCTAGTTTAGCCCTCTATGGGTCATGTAAGCGCTGATTGGGTTAATACATAGAGACATAGGTATTTCATCAAACCTTACCACCTAACTTCCTGTGTCACACCCATTCAGTTGCTGCCTCATGAACAGTATACTTATTTCCTCTGATATGCTCAATGCAACAGCAGTTATATAGTGGACGACTGACTAAATAACTTTTTTTACATTTATTTACCACTGCTTAGTTAAATTTCCTATTGTGATGTACTCCTCAGAACATCATTTAATTTTCAGATATTTGCACATGAAGTAGGCTAGACTAGTTCCAGTTTTTTGGATGTAGGGCTAGCTATTATGCTTAATATCAATTTGCCTCAATTCGTTGTCATGTCACATTGCAACAGAATTAAAAATTAGTGATCTGACAGATGTTCAGAGTGCAATTACATTGTAACATATGACTGGGATGGCTTTTAGCTCAGTTACACAGCATTCGGAGTAAGAACAACAGTCCTTTCACAAAGCTAACACCATATCCTAACTACACGCGATGCAAGCGAGTGTTAGCGATAAAATCAGTTTAATTACATTGTTTTCAATTGGAATGTCCTAACTGTACGTGACTTAGCGTCGGCCCGTCTTTCTTACAATACCACGTTACAGCCTACCACGTGTGGACGACACAGTGTTCAAGTTGAAGAAGTTAAGGAGCTTTCCTTTTGTCTCGTAAATCCCCCGCCCGAGTTTGAAAGTGTAAATTACCCAGCTTTCTTACGGCATTTCACGCAGGAACGCCCCCTTTACCTCGGAGTTCTTGAGGGTGCCCCGAGGTTGCCGTACGACAAGCATGGCTGCGCCCATTGTTGAGATGAGATGACATGTATTTTCTTTGCATTTGTACTGTGTTGGTCATTTTATGTCGATGCAATGCTCTAGATTACATTGCTGCTTCAATCCGGTCACCAATTCATGCATTGCACGGTCTTGCTGTGTGTGCAATACAATGTAACGATTTGTTTTCCAGTTTTTCCACATGTAGCACAAAACAATAACAATGACTAGCCTCCTGCTAATGCCCCTCGTGGCTCGAGAGAAACTCGACAGCACTTGTTGAAATTGAAATAGGCAAAATTGAGTTACTAAAAAAGTTTTTATTATTAATTCACATTGACCATACCCAGTAAGGGAGAGTGAGGGACGTGTTCTAGACCAATGTCCAGCACCAACGAGACAGCTGCTGCCCTGATGGCATCCATGTTCTTCCCAAAAAGACTACAATCCCCAGCGTTCGCGCTAGCAACTCATTTGTACATGTTGTACGGGTGGGCGTACAATGATTTATGAGTCTAATGGAAAGGGCCCTTTCGACCATCCAAAAACCTTTCGACCATCCACTTGATCAACCAACCGATCGACAAACCAAATGTCATACCCATCCGCCTTACTGACATGTATCAGAATAATTGCCTTTTTATAAACAGCCTACATATAGCTACATGAACTTACACTTATCCAACATGTGCCCAGAATTGGTGCCATGTACTTATTCTGTTGAAACTTGATGGATACATAGGCTTGTTGGAACATTAATACATGTAGGAACACTTCAATGTTGAAACTTCATTAAATGAACATTCATTAGCTTATTTGTGTCGTTATTAGTGATAAGCTATTGCTATTGTTGCTTAAAACTATTATGTGTAATACTAATGTAGACTAGGCTATAGTCTATATTTCACTTTGCAGAAAACTAAAACAGGACTTTAACCAATTATCTGCGAGATATGAGAAATGCCATAGCCTGGCCTGTAGGCTTATCACATTTTCTCTTTTTTAAATCATTAAGTTATGAAAGCATTCCTATGAGTCCACTTCAGATCATCTCCAAATATGTGATTAAGTTTAACAAAGTTTTCTGGACAAATGTATCCCTCGGACTGCAGTTTGAATATTAGGTTTGAGATTAACATAGCCTGAATGCTGTAATGTTGCCACTAATGAAGAGAAGTTTATAAAGTAGGCTAACAAATTAAAAGTGTTTTGAGCTGAACTGGCATGAAGGCTGGTGGACTGTTTGTAGTGGGCCACCTGGATCTTTGGGCAAAACACCAGCGGACAGGGAAGCCGCAGTGTCTGGCAATGCAGACTGCTCGGGGGACCTGCTTATCCAGCTGTAGATCGAACTGGCAGGCTTATCATAAATTCGTATTTATTTCAATTTGGCTATAGGCTACGATTCCTAAAAGTTTCTATGGTTCACAACAACTCGCAATACGCTACACTAGTTAACCACAATTTGTAGCCCTACATGTATGTTGGTCATGTTAAGCATTGCTTGCAACATAATGTGAAACTAAAATCTAAGCTAGTAGAAAATGATGTTTAAAGACAACAGACAGACAGACAAAATGCACCAAAAACAAAACCTCAAACAAAATTGTCAAAGCAATGAACGTGCTGGTAGATGGTCAATAAGGTGTTTGACATGACGTTTGATGATCCACCGGGCGGAAATAGGTTACTTTCTGATAGTTAGTTAGCATTAAGCAACGTGCTGGTGGCAGACGTTTTTGATAACCAAGCTTGTTGGTGTGTGGGTGCGCGCGCATTTTACATGGATTTGCAAGACAAAAGTGGTGTGTGCAAAGTAAAAGTAGTAGCCTATGTGTGTGAGCTTTTCACAGGGATGTGCAAGACAAAATTGGTTTATGTGCAAGTTTTTCATGTGCATGTGCAAGAAAAAGTAGTGTGTGCGCAAGCATTTCATGTACATATGCATGAAAAAGTAGTACATGTGTAAGCTTTTAGTGCATATGCGACCTATTCTTGATATATGGCCTGGGGGGGGCTTATACGTCAGGTCACATCGCACTGCACAGAACTGTCATAGGTTGTATCCAGTTTGGACATTCCAATCGAAATCAAAGTAATCAAACTGACTTTGTCGCTAACACTTGCTCCTATTACACGCAGTTTGGACATGGTGCAAGGCATGGCTTCAGCGCAGTCCTGTCCACACAGTTTGAGAGCAAATTTCCATGATGTTGAAGTCTAATTTCACATATTTTCATACATTCTAATTTTTCTAAATGGTTACCTTTGTCTTCACAGACCCTTGACTGTGAAGTTACAAACTCAAAACGCATATCATTGGTCAGCTTTCACCAAATGCGTCACTAATAAACCACGGCCTTGCTTTGCCCATTTATATGGTATCTTTGACCAAACTTTTACTGCTCATTCTGTCCATTGCATGTCCCATACAACACTACACGCTTTCCTTTTTTCTCTACTAGATCACAGTCTTGAACAACCCATCCATACTCCAAACTTATAGTATTTCTGAAAATAAATAGTTCTCTACTAAATAAAAATTAGTCTGTTACAAGGTGTGTTTCTCAGAGTAATATTCTATTACATCACTTGCTCCATAAACATAGAATGACACAATAATAAGAGACACTCTACTTCCTAACCTGTCCCGGCATTCAATTTATACATAGTTTTATTGGCACAGATAAGTAATGACAGAAGTATCATGATGAAATGAGCTTTCCCTTTGATGTGGCAATTGTACGCCAAGATGACACATCATCATAGCCAATTTGACTGTGTAAACTCTGCAGCAGAGGACTGAACCTGAACCATATCAGTCTGGTCCTAGGTACAGGTCACCATTCCATTGCTCCTTTGGCTACACAGGCAAGAATCTAACTCACCAGGGCTCGTTCAATGAATTCCCAAATGCGTGCAGTGCATCTTGACTGTACAGATGGTTCTCATATGCATTGAACGGTGACCACAGCAAGGTGACTTATTTCATAATGATACACATGCAAGATTGCCCAAGGTCAGTAACTTCCTCTTTCTCTTTATGAGCGCCAGAGAGCTGTTAGTGTGCAATATGTTATATCTGTTACATACAGTAAACTTTGTGGCAGACTGCTTTAAGGAACTGCCTTTTACAGCTAAGGATCCAAATGCCCATGTATTAGAGGAAATAGGCGCTGAAGCCTGTGAGTCATGCAAAAGATAAAGCAAGCCACGAGAGCTAAATATAAACAATGTGAATTGTCAGCGTGTGAAATGGGGGACTTTTGGAATGTGACTGTCACTTCTGTGTCTCCCCCCACACACGGCCTTCCACCTTTGCCCCCCTCAACACCCTCAACACCCTGGCCTCCCCGTGCTCTTCAAATGTTTAAAAGAGTGTGACGACCGAGAAGCGCGTGGAGTGTTTGTTTGTGGCCTCATCTGCCTCGACTGAGTCTCCAGTGGCCTCGCTTATCCTCTGGAGGGTGTTTTTTTGTTTCTTCGCCAATTTGAATGGCTGCCCGCGAATTCCTGCATGTTGAAGTAACAATATTGTTTTGTCTCAAGTTTCTCTGAAATCCAACATAAGGCTGAGAAAGGCATGGTTTAGGCTCAGCCTTCCTGGAGAGGTGATGGGCTATTTCTTTTTATTTTTTAATGTGGCTTTTTTTATTTTAAAGCTTGACATTTTCAGGGCTGAGATTTCTCTTTTTGTTGACCTGAGTGCTCTTGTCTGCGGCTTTTATAGAGCGACATTTAGATGGAAGGTTAGGGGTGGGGGTACGAAAAAACGAGATGTCATGTCACACACTTTTATTAGGCGACAGGTCGTTGAAATTGAGCCTTTGGACTTGGAGCTCAAGCCCAGGCTCATCTCTTCCATCTCGGTGGGGTAAACAGAACATCCACAGTCTCACCACATTGGCATTAGTGCAATAGATGTCTCTCTTACCTAAGATGCTGCAGGACACTGCACTTCTCATAGCAAGATGTCTTGACCTTTTACGTTGAGTTTTAGCAGTGGCATGTGGTGTAGCAAACTGTCACTTTCTGCATTATTCCTTGTCGCGCTAATGGCTTATGCATTGCTGACATATTTGGACGTTGGTGTTGTTGAAAATGCAGTGGCTTTATGATGGTGAAGCATAGTGTCGTATTGTTTGCAGAGGAAGTGGGTATTGGCTCAGTTAATTGTATCACATGCAAAGGAAGTGTAATTTTTTTATCAGAGTGAACACCACAGCAATAACTGCTCATTCACACTTCTAACCATCAGACAGACAAACAAGCACTTATTTTCTTTTGATGCAGACTTCAGGTAAGGGACTGTGGGTTCTTGAACAATCCAATTGTAGAAATCCAGATCCTTTGAGTGATTCAGGCCCAGAACACTTGGAAGATAGAAAACTAAGTGATGGAACTTAGTTAAACTATGGTCCAACAAAGTCTGTTCCTGTTATTTTTCCCTTCATAGTTAGTTGCTGCTGGTCAGTTTCTGCAGTAATGAATTGTTTTAGCTACTCTTTTCCCTGCACACAAACTCGCCATATAGGAATGCAAAGGGTGCCCTTTTATCCTTTATGTGATGCATGTCATGAGAGAATAGCTGTCAGTCTTGGTGTCCACGCTTAACATACCGGTACAAGCATTCTGTTGGACACACACACACACACACACACACACACACACACACACACGCACACACACATACTTATCCAACAAATACAAACAATCATTCTAACACAAACATACAGTTTCGCTCGTCAAAGCCAACACACTCAACAATTTTACATTGTTTCACTTAACATATTTGAGAAAATATCTCATGTTGCATTGGGCCAACGTTACAGTATTTAAGTCGTCTCTTTAATGTGGGCTGACCACAGGCTGCACGCTATGGCCTGTTTATCCAATTATAACCAGTGCATTCTGAACCGTAAATCAGCAATGCATATTTCTGAAATCGCATTCGAAATGCTCCAACTTAGCCTTTGGGTTTTTAATGACGTACCTCTCTCCCTTTAAAAGCACAAGAGCAACTGCGATGATAAACATGAAGTGTGTGCAAATTATGCAAACTCGGCTCCAAATACAACATCTGCTTTTGCACTGAGCAGCGCAGGGCTGTAATCTGTATCGTGTGCGGCATTTTCAATATTAGTGTTATATGATTATCAAATGCCTGTGTGTAATTTTCATCAAATGAATGCACGGCGTGATGTCACTCGGTAAGGGAGCATGGTGTTTGGAAAGTGGAAAGTGATTGTTAACATAATTTCCCTCTGTTACAGGGCATATGCCACCCAAGCCCATGTTTAGAATTTAGACCCATCTTTGATGCTGTTTCTTTCCACCCTTAACCCATTTTGCGTTGGAAATATTATTTGTAATGCATATTCAGGGAACTCTACTGATGGAAATCTTAGAGAAAATGCTGAACGTGGCGGTGACAAAGCAGATACAAAGCCCTTACCCAGTAAAGGAGAACAATGAATGTGCCGTTTCCACCACATTACAAAAAACATAATAAATGCTACCTACAGCAATTGACCAAACTGATAATGTAACCACTATGACCATATCATATTAGGATTACCAGAAAGTGCTGTTTTCAATACAAAAGGTTGAAAAGGAGTGGAAATGTTACACTGACTCTGGCTTGGCCTGTTTTTGACATCCACAGAGACAACCATCCTCTGAAACCCATTTGCCCCTCTCATGGAGCACCACAAGTGAGGACTCCAGAGCTCTGCCCTGACTTGACGGCTCTATATCAGTGCGAAGATCTGCTGAGGTGTAGCAGGACTCTGTGAGGGGAGACTGGAGGAGAGAGTATAAAGCCGGGTGTTTATATCTAAAGTGGAGAGAGCCTGGATTCACACCAGAATAGAACCACACTCGGGGTGTCTGCTTTCGACACAGATGGAGGTCCAGAGAGCTACCTGGTGCACCTGAAACCCCCCAGGTACAATATTTTGACACTTTATTGGAAGTGCTATGTTGTGCACCTCTCTGTATGACCTACAATAAACACAATCAAGCTAACTTTTATCAATGTCAGAGCTATTGGAGCAAGCAAGGCAAGCCTATCAGCTAGTTATCTCTTTAGTTCTTGGCATAAAATCCATACTAATGCCTCTTTAACTAGGAAATCATGCAGAAGGTGTCCTTGAGTTAATTTTCACATGTATATTCATATTGAACCAATTATGCTTAAATTATTGCCTTGAGACTTTTCTGTTCACCACAGGTGAAATGAAAGGTACTTAAGATATTCCCAGTACAACCCATTTGAAACGGTGAGGATGGAAATGTTTTTAATTATTATTTCTCAACTTGAAACAGTTTTATGAACAAATTTAACACCACATAAGGACATTCTGTTTTGTCGTGATTTTAAGTATTTTTTTATTATGGAGGTAAGAACATTTTTGTAAGGCAAAAGATATGTGGAATTCAGCATCAAAGCCATTTCAAAGGGAAGGAATGAGATTGGACCAACTCCACACGGCAAACATTAACATGTGTAATAAGTTTATTCTGCCACTGTGCACAGAATGGTTTAAGTTGTCATTGCGGATCCTTCCAGCAATGCTCGGTTGATACTTAGTCTGTTTTATGACGAGGATTAAAAAGGATTGAGTTCATGTCCAAATAATTCACCTTTGTGCGGAAATGCTTGAGAGTATTTTACCCGTCTCTGGGGAAATTATCATTGTCTCTCATCAGACACATCATGACGGCTACTAGGACTGAGTTCATGTCGAAATAATTCACCTTTGTGCGGAAATGCTTGAGAGTATTTTACCTGTCTCTGGGGGAATTATCATTGTCTCTCATCAGACACATCATGACGGCTACTGTGCAGTAGAAAAACAAACCAGACATGCAAAGAATGTCAGAATTAGACACACACAGGAAACACCATGTGCCCTGTATTAAAAAATCGTCAACGTCACATAGTATTTGTAGTGCATAGTAACTTATATTGCTTATTGTGTAGATACTATCTATGTAGATATGTAGATATGGACCCAGATACTCCACTCTGTGCTGAGGAGAGGGTATAACCATGACATAAAAATCTATTTAGCTGCTTTCTAGTCACATGAACCCTTCTATCAGAACCTGTCAATTCAAAAAAGCACAAATTATGATATTAGAATGACCAAAACCTTTCACCTGACTGAAGTGAGTCTCAATAATCCTGGGAGGTGCAGCGCCCTCTGTGGACTTTTGACAGTAGCTTGTTTTGGGTCGTAACTGAGTGAAGGGTACGTTACTTCCCAGACTGCTTGGCTGACCATGCAAGGAGCTCATAGAATTCATGTGTTTTAAGGCCTAACTGCCTCTTGCTATGAACACAGGAAAAGAGATCTGATCTTTTGTTCTGTTGTATTATCCTCTCAAGGATAGTTTACCGTTTTAGCCTCTCTGTATGAGTGACTGTATTGGGATTTTTTGTTTCATATTTTATCCATTTCACTCAAAAAACCGGTCTCATATTCACACAAATGTGGCTTTCAGCTTTGTTTTGATAAGTGTTTCTCAGTCCTGTTGCCTTGAGTCAGTCATCTCTCTGCTCCACCGTACCTGGTCATCCAGAAGCATAGTGTACACCGGGCCGACACAGTTTCTCACACTGCCAGCACAGATCTTCATCTGACTGAACAGGAAGTTTGGTCTTTGATCTCTGACAGTCAAACTAATGTGGCTCAGCAGTTCAGTGGAGCGATGAAATATCAAATGTGAAATAAGTGGCATTTTATGGTGAATCTGTCATCTTCCTCATCAGCACGTCCTCACAAAGGCACAAAGATGCAGAGAAGACATGCCAGGGGAACACTTGGGCAACACTGAAATAACTTCAGCAACAAAGATGAAATGACAAATGACATACAAATACCAACATATTAATATACAGTATACATGCAAATTACTGGTAGATGTTAGGGAAAAAAAAGGCCTTCGGGTCATGGGTTTTGTCCTTGAATGTGAGGTCTGAGATGCTACCAGTGTTGTAAGTCCAGTGAAGATGCGCCAGTTCACTGAGGCATTTTTCGATCAACAGTGAACTGGTTCTTGATCTGGTATCTAGTGAGCCAGCCTGCACTTCTAACAATTTTGAGTGGAACCAAGGATGCATCATCAGCTGCAGGTTCTGCGTGCATAACTGGACTGTAGAATGACAAGGCTATTCCAGTATACAGGAAAAAAGCATTTTTTTTTTGTTCTAGTTTCGAACCAACTTTTCAAAACCAATTTATTTCTGGTTGAAATGCAATGAACGGTTCAACATCTGGAGCGTGAACCAGAACGAAGCAAGTTCTTTGTTGGTGGAAAAGGCCTATTAGTGAGTTTGTCAAGCTTGTTCAGAGAACCCCAAGGATTTTGATTCTTTAAGTGGAGTAATGGGCCAGGCTGCGTGATTCATTTACCCTTGGTATGAAACCCAAACATTAGCTAGCAAATCCGCTCTCAGTGTTTATTTCAATCACCTCAGATCAAGGAGATGTTCCTCAAGCATTTATTATACATGTGTAATTTTGTACATCTATTCTCTGCTCTGATAGATACACATTTCTTTTAAAGATTTTTTCCTCAAAAAAGTACTTAACCGTCGTCAAACAAATTACAAAAATTAGTTTGGGATGAGACTAAAAGTGGACTTGGCAGAACGATCACAGGGTTTTTGGTAATGTGTTTGTAATACATTAGGCCATTATACATTGCTTTTAACTAACAAATTAAGTGTACATTCTGTTTTCTCTAATGCTTCTCCCCTTTGGTTTGAAACCACTGGGCCGGTTGCTGCATGTTCTTAAACATCTGTGCGTAGCCAATGGGCTGCCACCCCTGCTATCAGACGTGCTGTAAATATTTTGATCAAAGGATGGTCTAAACACAACACCACATGTTTACATGTGACTGTATGTTTATGTGGAGATAAGGAATGCAGGGGGCTTGGTCAATGTGATGCGCTGCCGCTGAAGATGATGATATATCTTCAGAAGATGGATTTAACCTGTAGAGGAATACGGTCACAAATATGTGATTAGAATGTTCGCAAACCGAGAGTTCCGCACTATGATGCGACAATACCCTCATAGATTTTCCCCATAGACTGTATAAAGAACACTGAAACTATAGATCGTTTGTGTAGAATTCTAGAAGGAACCAGGAAAATAATTCACTCCTCAACACCGTCAGCCACTGGTCCCAATGTTGTGGCATGCAGGGATGTTGCATGTGGTTGCGGCGCAGATGTTGTGAAGCAGATGTTCTCAATCAAGTGATGTTGATGTTGAAAGTATTACTTTGCTAATTACATTTGCATAAACATTTAGTTTAATCTTATTTACAATGCATGTTTTGAAAATTATTTTCACATTGAGTTTACTTTCAGTGGCTCAGAAGTGCGAACTCTTGTATACATATCTGGAATCTGTTTGTGCGTGTTTGTGTTTGTGTATGTACATGGGGTCAGGCTTTTTTATTTGATTTTACAGGAATCATTATGCAAACAGCAAAACCTTAATTGCGGTGCAATAAGAATGCTGATAGATGCGCAGATCGTGGACATTATACTGAAGTGTGGTCATCATTTATATGGTGAAAAGGAGCATTCAAACGAGTTTTAGATATCAGATTAAAGAACTTTAAGAGATTAAAGGAGGTCGAAGGTGCAAGTGGAACATTAATAACAGTTACTAGCAGTCGTGAGACAGACGTAATAGGTGGCAAGTCTGTACATTTGGAGAGAACAGATCATGACAGATTTGGAGAATGTTATGAGCTGTAGATTTATTAATGTTCAACTTTCAAGCCAGCATTACGGAGCCCTAGAGGGGTCATCGCAAAATGTTTTGCATGTTGAGAGAATGTGCGCTCGTTTTACTACATTGTGCGCTCGTTTTACTAAATTGTGCTCTTGTTTAACTAAATTGTGCCCTCGTTTAACTATATTGTGCACTCGTTTTACTAAATCGTACGCTCGTTTTACTAAATTGTGCGCTTGGTTTACTAAATCGTGTGCACAATTTACTATATTGTGCTCTCATTTTACTATAGTGTGAGCTCATTTTACTAAATTTTAAGCATAGTAAAACGAGGGCACAATTTATTAAACGAGTGCACTATTTACTAAAACGAGCGCACGATTTACTAAAACGAGGGCACGATTTATTAAAACGAGAGCACAATTTGTGAACATGGTTATAGAACATTGTGTGCACGATCTACTTAAACGTGGCCACAATTTGTAAAACGTGCACTCAATATTGTCTTGACACATGTAAACATGAGCACGTTATAGTATATTCGAGATCTCGATCTACTAAAACGCACCCACGAATAATTAAAACGTGGGCTCGAAGAAATTCAATTGTGTGCACAAAAACATAGTGTGGTGTCAAGGGGTATCCCCGGGAATGAAGTCGGGAGGTGTGTCGCTTGTAGTGACGTAGAGGGAATCTCATTGATTGCAGTGCACCTGGTTATAGCCCCGTTAGGTAGGCTGTAGGTGGGAGAGCAGATGATTGTGTGTGTTTGTACAGGCCCCTTGCCAACATCGTCCAGCTGAATGTTTGGCGAAGTTTTGAGTGTTTGTTGAGGTCCAAGTGTATGCAGAGCTGTGGTGTTTATCGCGAACGGTGTGAGCTGGGCTACATAGCCTGAGAAGCTGAGCATCGTGAACGACACTGTTTATGTCTCCCGTTTCATAGTCCGTATCAAAGCTTACCTCGTTGTGTGCATCATTGGTGTGCGCGTGGGTTATATGGTGAGGCCCATCGGGCGCTAGAGGGAACCTTATTGTATTGGGTGGGTATTAGGCGATACTACTAATACGCAATAGCCTATTTGTACCAACAGTAGGTCTACGTGTTGTAATTGTTTGGGAGCTTGTCGCTGTGATGTGCTTTGATTGACTTCTAGACCTCACAGTTAAGTCAACAATCCAGGAGATAGTGAAAACCGGTCATTAGGCTACAACAGAGCCCGCGAGTAGCCTTTGTAGTAGAATTTCCTCATTATGGGTCTCCATAGCTGGCGGTTGACATCACAGTGCCCCTGCTACAAAGAGTAGAAGTCCGCTATAAAACATGACCACCTAAAGTCTTTAATTAGCTGCTTACGGTTATCATCACATTACCAATATGAACTGTTACAGACAGCTGTAGGCCTAGTCCATGTCAAGGTAACATGAAGTTGCCACCACAGCACAGCGAGCAGTGAGAAAATGTCGGGAATTACTAAATGTGAGCACGAAATACATATTTCGAGAGCTCAATTTAGGCCTACAACGGGGTCACGTTGTATTAATTCGAGGGCTCAATGAAAGGAAAACGTGCTCACGTTTTATTAATTCGAGGGCTTAATTAAAGGAAAACGTGCTCACAAATTATCACGACCAGAAAAAATATCACTTAAAGTGAGTTCTCCCGGGCTCCGTACAGCATAGACTAAATGGAGTTATATATTCAACATTAGCTGCTCAGATTTTACAGAGCTGAAACTACACATTTACACACATGATTGCATTTCATTGGTTTGATGATCACTACATCATCATTCAGACACCAGATGGTTTAGTATGGTTTAGAGGACTAATAGAGAATCACTGATCTTCAGACCTCATGGATTAGATGTGCACAGGTACCTAAATGTGTTTGCTGAGAGAGAGACTGAGAAAGAGAGAGATTTGGTTATTGACAGACAGAGAGAGAGAGAGTGATACAGAGAGAGAGAGAAAGAAAGAAAGAAAGAAAAGAGAGGAACTTCTGGATTTCTCCCAGTTTTGTGTCTGCCTGTCTGGTCTCCACCTCCACCCTGTCAGCCAATAAAGGTGAGCAGGCTCCATCTGTGCTTAGTCAAAGTAATGTCAGATGCAGACTTTGCTTCAAGCTTAGAGAGCTTTGGAGGAGACTTGCACACCCATGTCCAGTAATTAAGTATGCCTGGGCAGATTATATTCAGTCATGGCTATTGGTTAAGGTCAAGTTACTGTACGACTGTTCATCACATTGATGGCTTCAGTGGTTCTGTCTACAGTTTTGGCCAAAAGGGTTAGTCACTGAAGAGACTGGACAGTGTGTGTTTTTGTGTTTAGTTACTGATTTTACGGTTACAATATTTGTTGTTATCTTGCCCTAATTAGTGTTTACAGTAGGTCTGCAGTTGATGTAGTATTGGGGGCATGCTCCTCACTTGTCTAGACTCCTCAGACAGGACCAGCATTTGAAATAGAACATTTACAAGACACATTATGTCATTAAGCGTATGACTCAGAGCACATATTACTCATACATGCAGCTTTCCTCTCTGTCTTGATCAGATATTTCAAACATAAGACAGAGCCGACCCAGGCAAAACATCGTAAATGTGTTGGAACAAACACAGATTTAATTGTTCCTCTAACCTTCTCTGTCCATTCCTTGTTTTACCGTTAAAAAAAAAACAATCTCAATCCTTGGCAGGAGGACTCTGGAGCCTCCAAGACTGTGCCCGTTTTGCTGACCGCTCGGATTAATGAGTGTTTTGGCAACAACTGGCCCCACGGTCCGCTGGCTCAGATGATACTTCCTGTTGAATGCTACTTGGTTCCTTTGTGGCCAGGGTTGTGGCTGGGTGAATTTGGTTGGCACTGAGCAGGCTAATTGAGTCACGTCGGTGTGACAGCACATGGGGGTAGGGGTGCTGGTGGTGGTAGGGTCACACAAGTGGGGGGGGGGGGGGCGTCACATTGGGTTTGCGTCTCGTCTCCGTGTCACAGAACACTGGACCGAGTCAGCCGTGCGGCTGGCGCTTCAAACAAAAACGCGGACCCAATGTAATGTCTGCTGGAACAGCCTGACACCAAACACAAAACACCCAAGCCCTTTGTGTTAGCTCAGTTTACCCCGCTGGCCGTGTCAATACTGCAACGGCTCATCTGAGGAGATGGCAACTGTGACCACTGTAAGGAAAACACTGACATGACACAAACACTGACACTGACACGTTTCAGATGCACACACGGCATTTCACAAGCATTTGACAGCTGTATACAGCACAAATGAATGAAGTCACCGTATTAGCCTCAGCCCACGCCAACAGATGTGGAGAATCAGAGAAATTGGAGTTTAAAAAAAAA
Organism: Alosa sapidissima; assembly: GCF_018492685.1. Taxonomy (NCBI): domain Eukaryota; kingdom Metazoa; phylum Chordata; class Actinopteri; order Clupeiformes; family Clupeidae; genus Alosa; species Alosa sapidissima. The sequence goes on along the minus strand of NC_055980.1, from coordinate 12,120,917 downwards.
AAGTCCATCTGAAGTTGTTGTTTTTCTTCTTCTTCTTCTTCTTCTTCTTCTTTTCAATGTCAGGAGTAGGGAGCTCTTCACATGACAGAATGTGTCTGTAAAGGTAAAGGGGGTTGGAGATCCCTTGGCAGGGTTGGCCCTGTCACAGCTTGCTGCATCATTTGGCCTGTGATTGCTTTAATTAAGGTATTGTTAGCAGCCGAGTGTTTTGGGAAACCCAAGCTGTCTGTGTTTGAGTCCGAGATCTTTGTGGACAGTAGAGGGTAGATAGGTAGATCCAGAAAAAAAACGAATTAACTTCAAGTTAAAAGAAGGCCCTCAGTTATACATGTAGGCAGTGAATGACAAAAGAGAGATTGAAGTTTACCCTTCTTAAAACTTGAAATCCAAACATGAATCATGGCATCTCTTTAAACTATAGGTCAGAGTTTCCTTCATACTCCCCCTATGTGCATTCCAGTAGTGTCTGTATATATACATCTCAGCAGAAGGAAATGAAAACCCCTTAGAAATGAGTGTTGACAAAATCACGGACCCTGTTCATATTCCTGGAAATTAGACATTTTTATACCTTACTTGGGTGATACAAAGATAACTGTGCAACTGCGTGCACAAGGTGCAAAGTAAATGAAAGGCTAAGAACATAATCATATAATAGCTCAGTTTAGTTCAAGATTCGGTAAATTAAACCAGATTGTTGTTGGACAGCTTAATGAGGAAAATGAATTGGTACATTTATGAGGTGGCGTGTATGGAGCTTTGTGTATTTTTGCTGTATCTTTGTCAGACGTATAGTAACATTAGACTTTTCTGGTTATCTATTAACCTGTCCACTCCATGTCTATTACCCAGATGTGTATTTATTAATTGTAACCTGGGTTCAAACAATTAAACCAGAAATGTTATTTTAGATCGCTTTCTTTAATTAACACAATTGTGTTTGAATATACAGTAAGCAACTGGCCCTATGCTAAAGCAATTCTGAAGTGGTTGCTCAGACAGCACCAGCTGTCTCAAATAACGGTTGCATAGGATGCATTTGTATGACATTTTACATAAAAAGACATGTATATAAAGAAAAGAATGTACAGTAACACACTTACACAACATCGACACAGTGACAGTCTGATGCTGAGTGAGGGCTGATGCATGAATGTAGCTGTGTGTGAGCCACTTTTTTTTTTTAAAGATCAGTCAGTCTGCCCAGTGGTAGCTCATAGAGAGAGGAAATCACTCTGAAGGGCTGAACTAATTCCAAGCAAAAACTTAAAGAGGAAATCAGAAATCGCACTCGCACATGAAATGGCTTAAGTAGCGCCGACTTTATTGTCCTCTAATGTGCACTTAAAGCCAAAGAAGAAATTGAACACATCTGTCAGGGAGTTGTCACAGAGGAAGCCACAAAACTGGAACAAAAAAATCAAGAGGTCCTTGTTTCTTTTGACATCATATTCCTTTCAGAGGGAATTGTCAGACATATTGTTGACAGAGGGTATTGTTAGGTATGCAAGCAGTTTTGCCATGTCAAAACATGGCTGAAAAATAAAAACAGAATGTCTTAAAGGATTTGCAGAGTGATATTTCAAGAACCCACTGCCAGTACTGTTAATAATCCCTTAACCATGGACATTAGAGCTATATTTAGTAAGGCATTGACACAATAAGTGCTGGCTCGTGTCTGATGGGCATTTCTGTTTATTGTTCTATTGTTAATTGAGAGAGAAAAGTGCAGTGAGGGACAATGAAGTATTTTGTTGCTTGATCTGCTGCAAGTCAACTCTATATATACTCAGTATATACTAAAATTGAAGGCCGATATCTAACTGAGATCATGAGATCTAATGAAGTAGATGTGTGAAATACAGTAGTTTGGTAACATGCCAGCCAAGTATGTACACCTTTGCTGCTTACTGTATAATAGTTGCATTTAGAATAGTGTGCCTATTAAGGGGATTTTTATGACGAAGAGGCAAAATATGAAACTTACGAAATTTGTTGAAAATGTTTGTTGGACTGGTTGTTAAGCAGATGTAAACAAATGCTGTCACCAGAAAAAATGCTTTTATAAATAATGACCTTGCCTCTAACTTTCTTGGTATTTCCCACTCAAGCTTCCTGAAGTGGCTCTTATCACATGGGAAACCATAAACATGTTTTCCAGATGACATCATGCCATTAATATAACTGAGTGATTTCAAAAGATCTGTGATCCATCCAGTAATGTTATAGAGGTGACTATGCCTTTTAGAGGGGATCATATCTCAATCAAAAAGACTATGATTGTTCTTTCAGGTTACAGACCCATGTTTTGCGTTCCAATTTTCTTTTTTTCCCCTCAGCTGTTCCAAGAACATGAGCTGTCCTTTGGACTGTTATCACTCAAATCCCTGGAGATTAATGCAACAAGACGTGTAATGACGAACCCTTATCTGTGTCTCTTAATAAAATAAAACCTTGGAAAGGTGCGCCACGGAATTAGGTGGGATCAAATTTTCATCCCGGGACTGTTTCCAAAGGCAGTTGAGGTTAACTTAAGACGACGCATTGTGGTCAGCAGAGGTGACCGTCTGTGGGTTCGTCTACAAACTCTTAGGAACTTTGATTCCTCTGAAACATTGTTTTTATGAGAACTGCCAGTCTGATGCCCAAATTCCATAGCGCTGGGTCAAGCAGTGGGACGGGATAGTCCAGGCTGTTCTCCTATGAGATGGTGGCTTTCCACGTCACATTTGTGCATTCCCATTCCCCACTGAATAAGGATGGCAGTGATGTGGGGGCAAGGGGGGCCAGGGGGTGTCCCTCCTGATTGACGTTAACTGTGTGAACATTCTTATCGTCTTATCCCAGGGAGTTTACCATCAGAGTGACTAAAAGGCTAATCATTTTCCACATTAGGAAAGATAAAAAAGGCTTGTTCACTTAATTCCTAACTTCCTAATTTACTGTGTCATGGTGATTTGATTCATGAGTTATAGTCAACAGGCCAAACAAGTGCTGGTGAAAGACACCACAGCAATCTACTTAGTTCAGTTTCAGCAATTTGTTATGAGAGAATTCAAACATTAGACAATAGCAAGCACGACTAATCATTAGGTAAAGAAAATATGGTCCCACGTGGGTTATGATGGCATAAATTATACATTCACTATCAATCTTATTTATTATGGCTGTTAAATGAACAATGAGTTAAATGAGCCCTTAATTTTGATTAGAAAAATAACAAGTCAAAAATGTATACAGATTGCATTGCATTTTACAGTTTACCCTCATTTCTACCCAGTGTCAGATAGAGAGAGAGATAGATAGATAGATCCATCCATCCATCCATCCATCCATCCCCAAGGGGAAATTCAAGGTCAGCTACGTTGAATGGTTTAGTCTATGTTGCGGTACTATTTAGTGTTTCCAATTGTGTGCTGTTCATGTGTTGCAGGCACAAATATATGTTGGTTGTTGGATGTTAGATCTACAGCCTCATCTTTTGTGATGGAAGATGTTTCAGATGATTGGTTGCTAGTGTTAAAAACACCAGCCAAGCACTCCTGCCATTCCTTTTTGGAAATCAAACTCTCCCAACATTGTAAAACATGCATGGAAACGTCGAATCTTAAAACGTTCCTACAGTATGCCTTGTATTTGTTTTTTCAATTCACATTCACAATTTAAGATACCAATTACCAAAGCATGCATTTCTCAGATTTCTCGTCATGAGGAGGCATGTTTCCCAGTCATGAGGGAGGGCAAATGACCTTTGTCGTTTCAAACTCACGAGACAGTCTTATTTCCAAACCTCATGGCGTCAAGAGAGCTATAACACTGGACAGGCTCTAACATCCCTTTGCGTTCTCTGTCTGTTTTTGTTTGCATTTTTAAGATTCCCTCAGAGTAAGCAGCTCATTTGTAATCAGTGTCAGACAGCATATACTGTATGAAAGAGCATGTCTACTCTATGTTCATGCCCTTTCTACATGAACGGCAAAGGGCTTTTGAAAGTTCATTTGCAAAAACAGATACCTCCATTGTTGTGAATATTCATACATGTAAATCATGATTTTTATTGTGCATTCTATCTAGTATCAAACTGCAGTTGAGTTGTTTTGATTAAGTGAACATAAATAACTCAATAGCAGTTTGATATTACAGTACTTGGAATGCACAATAAAAAGTAAATGCACAAAAAAATGCCTTTGTCTGGTGAACTGACGGTCCATCAGTCATTGTGACATTTGGCAAATGTGAAAACTGTTTTGTGTGTCATTGTATCTTTCATTGGGGCACGAGTATGTCGGTAGCAGTATCTGCATGTTCTAAAATCACTAAACATCTGCAAACACAAACACAGAGCTGTTTGTTACTTTGCATCCGAGGACAATAACTCCTTTCAGATGAGGGAAGTACAAATCAATTGGAATGAACTTGACAGAAGGAAGGAGACACAGCATGTTCTGCACTGCTAAATAAAAATGTTGGATCTGACATACCGGCTGTAAATTCAGGAGCCATCTCACTTGTGAACGTTTGGGCAAAGTTGCGATAAAGGTAAATTGCTACCAGATTCTACTTGCACAGAAACAGGGGAAATCATGTTATCAAAAATGTCTAAGTTGACTACATTTGATTACCTATTTTATATGACCTTAGATACAAGAATGTGACAATTCAATCACAATGTGCTAAAACACACATCTTTGCACGCTGTTTCATAGATAATGGACAAACACTTTATTCATTCAACCTTATCATAAACATTTTTTGCAACCATCTGAATGATTTAGAGCACTGAGTCAAAGGATTCAGGCCTGAGAACAGACCAACCTTCTTAAGAGGAGGGATCTCTCCAATCTCTCCTCCAAACACTTGGCTTTGATGATTTTTTCCACATAAATTTCCACTGACTTCTTTTGTTATGTCATATTTCACTTGGATATGTACATTTGTTGTTTTTTTTTTTTTTCTTTTCTTCTTTTGTCTTTTTTATCTCTGCTTCTTAGAGCTAAATGCTTGACCTTAGGAAAGGCAGTGTTTTTAAGAGGCTGAGCAATAAAACTGACTGTGATTTGGCATCAAATCTGTCACCATTTTTATCGTAGACTACCCTGGAAAAGCAGTATGGTGAGACCTGCCCACCCAAGTTGACTAGCAGGCAGCGACAATCCGAGACTCTTGTCTCGGACGCATATCTAGAGCGGACTCAAAAGTAAATACCCTCCCCGATCCGGGGGAGCATGGAAACTTATTATTACTCCAGATGACAAAACCACTCGGTGTACGAGGCCGCAAAATTTAGTTTCTGAAACTCTGTGCGCAACAATGAGTTATTGGTCGATTACGGCTAACCCACTCCACAGTGGAAAAACGAGACCAAAGCCAACTGATACATCCCCCCGACTCTGAAACCGAGATTAGCCTGTGAATGCAGCCTCAAGGTGCACTGATAGGAGTTCTTGGCATTTGAGTGTAGTGTAAAGCATCCTGATGAATATCATGCCTCTGGAGAGAGTCCTGCAGGTTTGATTAGTTTTGGGTTGGGCCTTCTTATTTTGTACTAGGATGGGTCCACAGAGAATAGGAAAGGGTAGCGGATTTCAAAGAGTGCTGTTTTTCCTTTGAAAAGCCTTGCAGTTGTGTGTGTGTGTGTGCGTGTGTGTGTGTGTGTGTGTGTGTGTCTCACACGATTGTTATTGTTGTCACAGCCTCAGTGGAGATTATCTGTCGTCGGCCACTGTTTGCTTACAGTGCTCATTGGCTCTCCTCTTGTCTCGCTCTAATCTTGCCGTGCTCTCTTAGTCCTCCTCAGGATTTGTTTACCCCAAGGAGTATTCGCAATGCCTCTGTTGTCAAAACTCATGTCTGACTGTAAACAACATAGCTTTTGAATTAATGTCGGTACAATATTGTTTTCATTACACATCACTTTTTTACCATATAGGTCTCATCTGGTTAATCGCTTGGATCGGTCCATACAGACAGCTTGAAACGGTTCCCATGATGGAACCAGCCATTCCAAGCACAGGGGTGTGTCCTGCCAGGCCCTTATTTTAAACCCTAAACTCATGGGAAAGCTATTTCGGGATCGGTTCCTCCACGAGTCTGAAAACAGTGCCAGTTGTGTATTAGCAGGTGCAATGTCACAATGAACTAAAAACAGCATGATAAAACCAAACAAGAGGCAAAAAATAGCATTTCTGGGAGGAGTAAAGAGAAAATACAGAATGAAGCACTCAATTGTTCACGTTTCGCTTGTCATGGTAATAGCAATGCTTTTTCCCATGAAATTGCCAGATGCATCTATGCAACACTGTAATGCGGTTACTAAACTGGTCCTGTGCATTTATCATATATCCCAATAGAACTAAACAGGAATTTATAATTGAATTAAATTCTGTCACTCCTCGTGAAATATTTGAGTGGATTGTATTTGAAATAAAAGTCCCAGTCCCAAAAGACAAAGACAAACATGAGTAGGGTAGCTAGTGCACAGTGACCTGAGAAATGTCCCCACAGTCCTCTGAGGTCCTCATAGGACACTGCTGTTTGATTCAGCTAAAATTGCAAGCATAGCTACCCAGGGACTTGCAAAAAAAAGTCCCGGCACGTTTTTGGCTTTGCCGTATAGTGCACTGAATTTTCCCAGTCTTCTTGTTGTGTACGTGAAGCTAATGCTGATAAACCATCTCAATGTAAATATTTTTGTGTACCATAACTATTATTGTATACCATGTGCCTGTTTTCTGTAAAGGTATTTGTGTATTTATCTACTCCCTGTGAGATGTAAAGATCTTCCAAAGAAATAATTTTTAGTGTCAACACAGCTGTCAGAGTAGATTTCTCTTGGCAGCTGCTTTTTATAATCACTTGAGTGGGAATATAAGAACGGTCTTCAGGTGCGTTTTCCATTAATGTTGTTATTCATCTCCATTCATTGGACACTTTAGAGATAAGGCAAAAGATAGATAGAGAAATAGATAAAGAGAGAGGGAGTGAGAAAGCGAGAGAGAGCTACCGGTTGAGCACATGGGCGAGTGGGTGGGTTGGGTCGAGACTCTGGGAGCGGAGCGACCCATGTGACACGCACAGCCCTGTTTTCTTTTTTCCCACACAGACTGACATGAGGGCTTAATCTCCCCTGCAGCCTTTTCAAAAGAGGGGCTTTGTTTTCAAATTAATGCCCGTCTCAACTTTTGATTTATAGTTCATGGTGGGGCAGAATATTTGCTTATAATGTTACCAGCCGTGCATGGCAATATTAAGGGAGGTAGAAAGGTTAGCTAAACATTACACTGTGCCACAACGAAAGCATAATATCCTTCATAAATTCGAAAGGGAGCAGTCTGTGTGTGGCTGGAACCTTGTGTTGCCTTTAGATGTCGCCTGATGTAAATCTGCTTCCCAGTATAGTAGCGCTGGAAGATGGATAGGGTGGGTTATAGACTTTCAAATAGCCCAATGCATATTCTCCTCATGTTTTATTGCCAAAGAGATTTTAAGAACATATGTTTAGCCACTCCGTGCGTCGTTAGATCTAAAAATGATTATACATTTCGAGATGCAGTGCACAGTGGTCGTGAGCGTGTGACGTGCCGCTGAGAAATTGTCTTTTTTCACGAGGAGGAAATGAGTGTGCCCTGCTTGCCCATCGTCCGCCGTTCTCGCTCGCAAAATGTTAACCGCAGCTGATGCTAATCCACTCAGAAGGTTCTTGATCCTTACTGATCGTGCACGGCCTGCTGCCTCTCGTCCCAGTGCCAGCTCTGCTCTACCCCGGCCTGGTCTGGCCTGGCTGTCCAGCCTTGGATGACGGACAGCTGTGCCAGGCTTGGCACCGTTCCGCTGACGCGATGGGCCCCTTCTGGGTGAAGGCTCCCACAGGAGGACTCCGAGAACACAGCGTCAGGCTGTTTCCCAGCTGCCCGTCCGCAAACAGACACTGTCAGAGCAGCGGAGCCCCCTTTCTCCTCCTCCTCCTCCTCCTCCTGATGCTTCTAAGTCCATACACACATGTATGAACCAGTCGGCCCTGGAATCCAAAAGGGGCTTCCCCCTGCAGTACAATGCCCTCCCTCTCTCACTCCACCAGTCCTCTATGGACAGACCTTGGGGGGCTGTTTGCTGTTTTGCGTGGCCTTTTTTACATGCTTCTTTGCTGGAAGTCACCAAAAATAAGAGCAATGGCACAGCGCGAAAAGGTCACATCCATCCGAAACACACTGGAAACAGGGAGGGGGTGGTGGGGGGTGGCCCTAAAACCCATGCATCTGTGCTGATTTGTGAGTCCCTCGTCTCCCAGCCCCTCTCCGCACCTCCTCGGGAAATAAATGATGGGAACTCCCATACATCCAAACCAGGAAAATCAGATAAAGCCAGGGATTAAATTTGGATGTGTAACGTGTGTAGGCTACACAGCACCCCCCACCACCACCACCACCACACACACACACACACCACACACACCACACACACGATTAGTCCGGAATACATTAAGCTTTATGATGGGAAAATATTTAGTTTTGTTGACTTCCTCCAGATTTGTTCTTGTTTTCTTTTTTGTGGATGTTCTTTGTTGTAGATGAACATTATGAGACAAATTGTTAATAATTCTCCTCTGGCTGGAAAGCTCTCTCTAATAAACTGCCAATAGCTACAGTTTGTCTTTAAAAGTTTGAAGTGGTTAATGGCGACTCGGGAACACGCCGTTAACGAACAAGAGGATGACATAAATCAGTAGTAACTTCTCGTCAGGTCAGTAATTACTCCGCCGGAGTGGCTTGCCAGACTCCGACTCTGACCGGCTTCCCGAGTCTGACCGCAAGCCTCAGCCCGTGCTGAAAGACGGGACGGCAGCGTTCCCGCTGGACTCCCTCACGAGCGAGCCAGAGGTTGGGGGGGAAGCAGGCCAACACTGAGGTATGTGGGTACGGAACACGGAGTAATCCGTCTCTCTCTCTCTCTCTCTTGCTCCTTGACTCCTTGGGAGCTCGGGAAGAAGGGAGATGCAGCAGGAGAGACTGTTCCCAGTCGGGATCCGGCCAGGAAGCCTCCCCTGCATTTCTTGGCGGTGCTCTCCAACTCCCCACCCCCCGTCGAAGCTCAAAAAGTGCTGACCATCCTGGGTGGGTTGAGGGGGGATGGAGTGTGTGTGTGTCTGTGTCTGTGTGTGTGTGTGTGTGGGGGGGGGGGGGGGTGGGGGGGTTCTGAGCAGACATGTCTAGGCTTTGTCATCAGGACACTGACCCAGCTCGTGTTTTCACTCCCGTTGACCACAGCCAAGAAAGAGGGCCAACCGCCTGTCTCCTAGTTAAAACATCCCCCCTCTGTGAGAAGTCACACTCATGCAGGTGACCAGATGCGTTTTTAATCTCCCCGATTTGCCGGTTTGAAGATTGACAGATTTAAACCAAATGTCCCACTGGAGTTTGCAATCCCGTTGTCAGCATGAAATGTAGAAGTTATTTTGTGCTTTGATGAGCCACAAAATGAATCTGAATGGCCAGTAATTGTATCATCAGCAGCATGACCTAACTGAGAGAAATGGGCCTTTCTGAGGCCCGTCAAAATGGTTTCCTTTGTGGTCGTCAGGCTGAGCTCTCACTTCAAAGCAAGCGAAAAAAAGCCACAAACCTTTCACTCATGAATAAGCAATCGAGTCTAGGTTATGCCATCGCCACCATGTGCAAACATGACTCAATCTAAATAGTATTTCGCTGCTATGGCTAGCAAATGCATATACCACAAGACACAGTAAACAAACACGCGTCAATGTACTCCTTCTCAGGAATGGCCTCACACTTCCTTTTGTTTCTCATGCTCTTGCACATGCTCACACAGGCACATGTTCACTTACAGTCATGATCTCACACACACACACACACCACACACACACACACACACACATACACATACACATACACATACACACACCTACCAACACCTCACCCACAAGCGTTCCCTTTCTGTTTGTGTCTCCTCTCTGTCACACAAAAATACACACAGAATGTAACTTGCAGTGCCATAGAAACGCAAACGAAACACAAAAAGCATGCAATCTAAAGATGAGCACTCATCCCATCTCCGCCCATGTCATCCACGTCTTGCATCTCGGGGGGGGGCCTCTGTCTGGCCTGGAGGGGTTGTCTGTTGAAAATCCAGGGGGTATGTTGGGGATTAACATGCACAGCCCTGGACGAGGCTGCCAAGCGTGTGCTGCATAATTGAATTTCATGCTTGGGCCTCTCCTCTGAAGTCGTGTACCAAAGCGGTCATTTGAAAAGAAAGCTATTAGTCCACGCCGCTGCCAAAACCGCAGCGCGCGTATAGGAAGTGGGGGATTACAAGCCCGTGGCTCGACACCGCAGTCATCAAAATACAACAGTCCTCGTTTGTGATGTGCTGGAGAAGAGAGGGGGGGTGGGGGGGGGGGCATATGGATGGAGATGAAGAGTGCACGAGACGGAGATAATAATAAATATTCCTCACAATGCCTCTGCTTTATCTAGTGCTTAATATCCCTCGATCTCCCGACGTTTGGAGGGTTTTTCGCTGTGTATTTTTAATTTTGGTTGGTGTATATTTTGACGTGCAGCTGGATTTTCGAGCGCCGTATGAAGGGCTAAGTGACTGAGGCAGATTTTTTTTATTGTGTTATTACTCCTGGCCCCAGTGTTTTCTCTTGCTGTGTCCAGTTCTTTTTTCTTTTTTTTTTTTTTTTTCCCTCCACACTTGGGGCATCTTCTGTCAGACTTCTCAAATTTACTCTGCTTTGTGGTCAGCGTGCGCATGCGCGATTGAGGGTTTTCGAGCCGTCGTAGTCTCTCGGTGACATTTATTAGCCCTGGAGAACGCCCGAGCCATGGTCATCACGGTCGGGTGCTGAAACCTAACGATACCCCACAGATACTCTCTCTCCCCCTCTCTCTCTCGTGCACTTCTCTCTTTCCTTCCACTGCCAATGAGGAATGTGTTGGGCTGACGTTATGCGTAGTCCTCTGTGCTCTGTGCAGTTGAGAGGACACTCTCAAGTTGTCAAAAGTGTCCAGATGACTCATGTGTTTTAAATGGACTGACATCACATTGAGTCAACCCCCCCCCCCCCCCCCCACCCACCCACTCACCCACCCACTGCCACCTCTACGCCTCCCACCCCACAAGCAAGGCAGCTTTCGTCTCTTGGGCTCTTGAAAGCTGTTTAGTTTAATCGCAAGTCACAGATGAAATGCAGTTAAATGGTGAGCACTAGGTCTACAGCATGCTCATTGGATGTTGTCAGAGGAGTGATGTAAAAGCCTAGCAATCTGAAGTTTGTGTTCCTTAATTTCATAGATTGGGGCAGGCAGCCTATTTGGACCAATCCCATACTAAGTGGTTGATATTTGTTTTCATCGAGCAGAATTCATGTTTTCATTTTTGGGAGAAACTTTAATTTAAGGAATAATTTGTTAGTTCACTATTTAAAGTTTGAATCAATCATTGGTGTCAGTTTTAGTAAGCATTTTTTTTAAATCGCAGCATGTAAAATCTGTGACCTTTTAACTTTCCCTGTGTATTTACCCATGATTATCTGCTTTTCCTCTTTAATAAAGCAGATACAAATAGCTTTCTGAAGTTGTACTTGGAAAGCAGATGAGATTGTTTCTGTACATGTTGATGTGGAAAACATCTTAAGAACTTTGAGATGATTCCAGAACCAACACACCAATGCTTGGTAATCTTTTACTCAATAATTAATACTTCTCAGTCCATGCCTGTCTTTTCTTACAATCAGCTATGAATTATTTATGAGAATTGGCACATTGGAAATTGGTTAGAAGCTTTAACACATGAAACAACATGCTTGTATTTTCACGTCTTTCCTCTCTATTTTAGCATATTAAGTAAATAATAGTGACTCACGTCTTTAGGTAGGAGGTCATGAGCATGTCATAAGGGACCATAAGAAAAGAAAATCGGGAAGTATAATGGCTGCTGACAGACGACATGGTTAAATCCAATGCAACAAGGTCAGTGATTTGATTAATGTATATTTTGGGGAAAAATATGACTCTCATAACGAAGATAGGACTTGGGATATGGTTGATGTGTTTGCTTAGTTCAGTAGAGGCTAAGAAATCAAATGACCGAATGGGAAGGGAATACCAACTGCACCCAATCGGTCTGTTGTCTCATAACCAACTGTTGATAGTTCACAGACCGCTGTGCAATGTTTAAAGAGGTTCAGTGGTCAAATGACAGCAAATGGAAAACTTAGATTTACAAGGGCGAAAACTTAACCAGGACTTTTTGAGCTTTTTTTTTATTGATCTATTTTTTTACTTAATGCATCAAAGTACAGTAGAATGAGTCTCCCTGTCATATGAGCAGGAAGGCAGATGAAGGGGCATTAGGTGGTGGTGGTGTTGTTGGATAAACAAAATCTTTATTTCAGTACTTCACTGTTTAGTTCTCCAAAGACTAGGAAATGACTCAGGAGGTAAACCAGCTTTAACCCTCTGTTTTGTCATCCCATAACCATCTGCAGACTGTGTCATATCTGCAGGGGTTTAATGAGACAGTAGCGGGACATCTACCACCTATGACTCTTGGATTTTAACATTCAAATACAGACGCGCAAGTCTTGGAATGCAGAGTGCATGACATCAAAAATAGCCATTTTGCTTTTTAAAATCAGGGTTTTAGGAGATTAATTAAATAGTTTACACAGAGTAGAAGGGGAAGAGTAGCCCCTTTCAGTCCTAATGTGAAAGGGGGTTTAAGGACAATAATGACCATGCTTTTAATGAAAATAAACTCTGATTTGGTCTGTCAACTCAACCTCAGAGGTCATTCCTTACCTCTTGTGTTTGTTGAACAAGGAATCAAGGCATAAATCATTTTAAAGCACAAGCCCATGGCCTCCACTCTACTTGTGCTACTCAAAAAAAAAAGAAATATCAACTGACTCTGCAGGAGTTAAAGGTATGAACCATTGGTGAAACCATGATACCGCTGGGTCTCTCATTTGTGTAAACTATGTACCCAGAGCAAAACTCCCCCTTGCCACATAAAAGCCAAGGATTGCGGTCAGTCTTAAACCGCATGACGTTCAGCTGCTTCCCTCACGAACATCAATCTGTGTTGAGCTTGGAAGGCTCGCGACAGGAAACTCTAGACATTATGGATGTCGTCGTGCCGCTAAAAGGGGTAGTGCTTTTTCACATTCTTGACGTTTTAATTTGACAGCCGCGGGAGGATTTGCTCCGTCAGGATTTGCTGCCATTGTCCCACACTCCCCTGTACACAGAGCATGTGGTGGCGGCTCATGGTCCCCTGTGTGTGAACTGTTCACAAGCTGTTCGAAACCTCTATTCCCCCACGATACACAACCATGGACCCTTTGTCATTGTCATTGAGACAGAAAGGAAGATTTTCTTTCAACAGTGATCCCTCACTGTCTGTTTATTCCCCTGTCTGGTTCAGTTTAATTGCATCACAGGAGCCCTCGCTAGTCTGAGTGCCGGGCAGATGGAGTCCTGCTGTAGAACAAGCACTCAGAACCCGAGTGCAGTGTAAAGTAAGGCCTCTATTTTCAATAGAGATGACGAGCGTTTAAATTGACCTTAAATGTTTTTATGGCGTGAGTCGTTAATAGAGAATTAGTGGCCTACAATGTGCTCTCAGCAACAAGCCTGAACACCAGTCAGAATCAGATGGCAGGGCCATTCAGGGCCAGATGTACTTACATTTGCAAACGTAGCGTTATCAGCGCCATGGACACACCGCAGATTGCGAGCGCTGTCAGACCCAAGTTTCCGTTGTATTTATCAATCGTTCAATCTTTAGTGTAAACTGCGCCTTTCTCTGCCCTTCTCCGCCCATAAACGCAATTTACGAACGTCCACAACTGAATGGCAGCGCCTACATGCGCAGTTGAATGAAGTTAACTGATGACAACATTAAAAAGAATCAAACGTTTAGCGATCATGAAATAATACCATACATGATAAGATGTCAACAAGCAGGGAGATAATGAAGATCAGTAGTTCTACTCAAACTACTTGTGCACGTAGGCTATGGAAGATTGGTCAAATCTAGCAAGTAGGAAAGTTTAAGTGAATGACGTGAAAGTGAAAGTAAGACATGCGAAAGGCCAACGAAAGTTAAGGTTGCTTTTGGTAGTACAAATACTTTCACCACAAAAACTGGTGTTCTAAATAGCGATTCTGTTGTCTTTGAAAGGTTCTCTTATTGACGCATTGAACTGCAATGTGGATTAACACCTGCTTTTACAAGGCGGAAGTATTTAGGCGCAGAATAGACGTGCGCTTTCAGGAGCAGTCTTTGTACATACCGCGGAATACATAACTAGGCGCTCTTTACTCTTCCCCTCCCATCTTTTTATGCTAAACTCCCACTTTCCCCTGGATCCTCCCTTGAATGCATATGCATGACATGACAATCGCAATCTGCCACTTTCAGCTCCCGCGACAGGCAGTTTGCGCTTTTACATCATTGCGGCCTGTTTGTACATACCTCGCAATGATTTTACACGTACATTGCGAAACAAATACGCCTGAAATGGGCACAAAAGCATTAGTACATCTGGCCCTCAGTGAGAGAAGTGACTGTCATCAGGACTTTAGACATATGAGAATGTGTGGAATGCCAGCATTTATTCTGAGATGCTAACTCTCAGAGACATATGTTGTCACTGGAAGCTGACCAAGCTGCTGATCCAAAAGCTGCCCTTCCAGGGTCTGATGTGAGAGATTGCTAAGGACTTCAAGTCTAATCTGCATCTCCAGATCTCTACTTACCTGGAAGGCAGGTTCGAAAACTCCAATCTGTGAGCAGTCCAGTCCAAGAAGGTCACTTGCTTGCTTTGTCAGTGCAGAAATAAGCAGTGCCTACAAGTAGAACCAAAACACATGAACTCTCTTTTGGTCATAAATGTTTCATAAATTGTGTCATAAATGACCTAGATTTTATTGTTGATTTGATCATCTTAATTCCATATTTTTGCTTATGATCTTGATTACTTTAATGTTTGATGCATTTAATGTTTCACTGTTTTACCTCACCATGTCAAAATATAATAAATGAATCTGATTCTGACATCAGGTGGAGAAACTGTGACCAACAAAGCAGGTAGAAAATAACAATGAGTCAAGGCTGAAATCTTGCCAAACAACAACTCAGTTGTTCTTCGAGTCTCCAAACATGGTTATATTTGTTCATGGTCTTTGGTAGAAGTTTCAGACTTCTTAGTCACAATCCATATTTTTGAAGATGGCCTTATCAAGCTATTTACGGAGCTTATGGATAAAATTGCTGGTCAAGGTATACAGCCCAAGCGCTCTCTGATTTGCGTTTGTTTTATCATTCCCCTGTCCTCTCATCATGATATTTTATCAAAGAAAAGCAGTAACCTCAGCTTGGGCCCCTTCGCGCCGCCAGTCCAGCTGGTGGAAAGCCTACACCATCCCAAAGCTCCGAGATCTTCTTGGGTGCTGCCTCTGCCACGAGTCCAAGTCTGGGTGAATTCCACTGGCAGGAACGTTGCTTGTGTTGGAGGGGGAGCACAAATCAAATGAAAGGAGTCAGGACAGATAAGATGGCTCTACAAGCGTCAAACCATTTTTTCCCCCATCCATGAAAAGATAGTCTATTAAACATCTGTGACAGCCTTTGTGTGTGTGTGTGTGTGTGTGTGTGTGTGTGTGTGTGTGTGTGTGTGTGTAGGTGTTTGTGTGTGCCAGGTCTAGGTGTCTGTAGTCTTGAAAAGCTTCAGCGTGTGTGTATGTTTGAATGTGTGTTAGCGTGCTGTTTGCTTTTGCAATGGAATACAGCCCAGATTGCCTTTTGTCAGACAAACTGGAACTTGGAGTTCTGTGTTTGTTTGACTCGGTTGAGCATGAAAAGAGACGCAGCATAGTCCCTATAAAGGAATTCTCTTTAATGGGAGCACTATATTAGATAGCCTGCTTGTTATCAGACGCCCCAAAAATCTTGTTTATTTCCACTGACCTTCTTTTCTTCTCAGGCTATGTTGCATTTTTTACAGTTTACGAATCAATACCATTTGCCAAATTGGCAAATGTGATAACCATATTAGTACAATGTCACTAACTTCTCCAGAAACTTATCAGAACAACGATATTTAGTTCTCATGGAAAATTTATAGTCAACGAACCCGGACACCGGACCACCGGCACGCATGAAACTTGTCGTGCTCGTAGCACCTCTAGGCTGATAGAGGCTTTTCAGCCCCGTGGGGTCATCTCGTTGGTAACATGGTAATAACAGACCCTTCTTGGAAATCAGTCTGAGGAGGGTGTAAATCTTTGTGTGTGTGAGTGTTGATCCTGTAGATAAATAAGTGAGGAAAAATCTCTCTGTAGTTTGTCCACCCTGTAATCATCAAGGAAGTCCTTGGTCTTTACGTCAGTTGACATGGAAGTCCATTAAGATCAAATCGGTTTCTGACCATAATCATCTGGTTCTGCGTAACAATTGATCCTTGAGTGGATTTGCATGATACAAAATATGTTTCTGTTGCCTTGAAGCATAGTATAACCTCAGTAGAAGTCATTTTGTTATGAGTCTCAGAGATGAAACAGTACCTGTGGGCTACAGTCTGGTTTTTCCGAAAGGACCTTTTAATCTGAGCAAGAGCAGAAAAAGCATGGCGACAGGGTCCTTCTTGTTTTTTGATGGTTTGCGTTCCCCAAAAGGAACGTGCCCTTTCATCTGAGCCGCTAGCAAGCCTTCACCTTTATGGATAGCCAGAATTTTTGGCAAATCGCAAGAAAATCAACAAAGTGAATTCTGTGGCGCATGGGCCTCGTCAAGCGAGGCGGCAAAGGTGGAAGCTCCTGTAAAGTGTCACATAAATGTTTGTCTTCAGGAATGTGCTGGTAAGCATCACCAGATCGTCTCTTTCCATTTCCCCAACCCCCCCCCCCCCCCCCCACCACCACCACCCCTCCCATTTGCCACGGGTGCTAACGTTCTTTCCCTGGGATGGGCACTTTGTCACTAAAAGGGTATTTCGTTGGCCAAGTCGGCCCTGAACTGGGAACGATCCAAAGTGTGTTACCGCCGGCTGAGAAACACTTACCCTGCTTATTCATTTCTCTTTTTTTCTGTCATTTTCCCCCTTCTTCTGATGCAGACCTCTCTTGTTTGTGTAGAACAAGTCACTTGTTTAGCTTAAAAACCCTGTGGCCTCTGGTTCATCAGTTAACCCCTTGCCCCGTGTACAATTCTGTAGTTTCTGTTTGTTTAAAGAGAGCATGTGCATGACAGAGTAAGTGAAAGTGAAAATGCGGCGAAAAAAAAGTGTCGAGCACATAAACCTCGAAGTGCCAAATGGCTGACGGGGACCTCACGTACACCAGAGACCAATTAATCTCTCCGTTTATAAAGCCAGGCTGTGTGCTAATCAGTCATTGGTTTCATTGCTCCTTTGCCATGACATCCTCAGAGCTTTTTGGAGGATATGTAGTTAAATCTTTAGGCTACATGCTGACAAACAAATGTACAAGACAATCTATGTTAGACATTCACTATGTATTAGGCTACTGTGGAGGTTGTTAACGATCATTGATGACCGCATGAGTAAAAATGTTGGCTATGTTGCTGACAGGATAGATTTCTTTTAAGACCACATGACAAATGCTCAATACTTTTACCAACAATTAAGTCAGTCATATAATGTGTTAACTATTAACTTAATGTTACTTAGAAAATTGTCCAGTCAAACTGTCACCTTTTTGGATAGACCATCACTCTAATGCATTTCCTGGTTGTCCTTTTGACAGCTCAAACACACGCTCGACATGTCAAACTTCTGTAGCATTACTCCCAGCTGGTTCTGTAAGGAGACTCTTTGACAGACTGGAAGGCTGTGAGGTGGTGTGTTTGGGGAGGTTGTTGTCCGCGGTGTGCTGCCAGTGCTAGTAAAGAGGCTAGACCTGTTAGAGGTTAGGGCAGACAGAGCACATGTTCAGTGCCACTCATAATTACCATCATGCTGCAGGCGTTTCCTCACCAGGCCTCTGTTTGTTTGCTCACGAGTTTAAACTAAAAAAAAAAAAAATGTAGGCTTCATCAAGAAGGCTCTCAGCAGAGTTACATTGATAACTGGCCTTGGTGTGTTTTAAATCAGCTTGACAAAGTCTGCCCAATAGGAATAGCATTATTGATGAGAGCTGATGTGTATGTTGGGTTACCCAAGGTGGTGTTTAGTATGGCATAGCAAACATGCCATGCACATTCATGAGGCCAGGTAAAATCTTTGGAAGCACGCTTTTCACCCCCGTGTTTTTCTGAATCATTGTGGTTCAGCTTAATTGATCTATCATTGTTGTTCACAATTAATCATGCTGCCCATTGACATATGTTTTTTATTTGTAGTGTGATGTAGTGAGTAGTACAGGCACTATGGCCTAATATCAACACCAATGTCATAAATATATTGCTGTGTCTATAGCAATCAGGTTGCAGTGCTATCAATAGCTTTTCAGTGATGAGTTGAAGCAGCACTCTTCTCCAGAATAGATTAGAATAGGATTCGGTTGAGATGACTTGGAGTATGACGTGGTCTTGTAGTCATACAGTGCATTTTTACACAGATTACAGATAATTGACTGGTGGGTGATGTAATTCTAGAATAAACTGCTCAAAAAGGTATCCTTGGCAATATATTCAAGAACAACTAATCCATTTGTACCTTTTTGATCTTTCGCATGACATTCAATCAAGGAATTCAAAGTACAATTCAATTAAGATATTTTTTCAAGCTAAAATCAGTGACTCAATAAGGCATCTGTCTTTGCCAAACATCTACTACATGTAGAGTTATGGAGGGATGTTTCATTTCATGGAAATTAAATTAACAGACAGGAAGACTAATCCACTTTTATCTCTCCGTTCTGAAGATCTTTCGAAGCAAAAGTAGCTCTGAGTGTTCCCACCTGTAATGAAATTTCAACTGTCGCATTTGGCAATGGCCATGACCATTTTCCCCACATATATGTACATGTATACCTTCAAATAAAACCATTAGAGCATACACATATGAGGTGTGGCAATGTATTGTTTAGATTTTGATGAGCTTTACCATTGCAGGCATATCAGATACCACCACATCCCTGGTGACCATTGGAGGATTATCTGGAGACATACAGATGCCTTTTATAAGATTAGACTCCAAGCTAATAGGGAGCAGTTGTAGTGCTCAGACTCCAATGGTTTGCCTTCAATAATCCATCACAGTGCATTTGTTAAGACCTAAATATGAATTGAAATTACAGCTGGAGGGGGACTGCCCATTCTCAAAATACTTGTTTAATTCTGTGAGCAGAAAGCTGTAAGCAAAGCTAAACAGATGAACACGCTTTATCTGTGTCAGAGAAAGCTAATCAATTTCAAATGTAACACTCTGAATTAAAGACATCTCGCAGTAAGACAACTCCTGCCATCAAACAGAAAAAAAATCAATGATTTTATTCACAACTAAAAGACCGGGAATCTTTTGGTAAAAAATGCATGAATGGAAAGTTTTTTTTATTTTTTTTTTTAAAAACAGGATTCCAGGGAGGTCCCCTGTGTTTTGCCTGTGATGGGTATGGTGCGTTAAAGGTTGTCACACAAAACCCAGGAGAAGTACACCCACTGTAAACTTTCCGGGAGCTTTTTAAACACTGCCAGTGCCAGCCCACTGCGGCCGAGCCGAACCAGAGAGCCTCACGAGAAAATGTCACACACAAAGACTTTGCCAGCCTCGCAGGAGATTATACGGTTTCTTTGTATTTATATTACCTTATGTATTTATATTACATGGCTTCTTTCTATTTCGCAAGTTAAACACACATGGTATTATTCATAGTGCTGCAGGGAGACCTGTTGCGTACCAGGATGATTGGTGGGCACTCACGAAGCTAAGAATGACGAAGTCATTCGCACCCAAGGTTAACACAGGACAAAATGACTTTGGTCGAGGAATCCGAAACGGAACATAGTGTTGAAATGGGAAATCAAATAAGAAAAATGGGTCATATTTGTATGTCAGCGAATGTAAGCAAAACACTGAATATATTTTGGGGACTTTTGGAGAGGATCGCACATTCTTTCTCATGGTACTGGTTATAGTCTTGATGGATGGAGGTGATGCTGAGTTTCAGCAATGTGGGATGCATCGTGAATAGTGTATCAGTGTCACCTTGAACTAAACTAAACCAAACATTTAAAGCCAGAAAACATAAATTACAACAATTTTTGAGTGCCAGAGACCACAAAACTTATGAAAACCTTTATGAACCGTATGAAAATAATACAAAAAAGGATGTTTTCAGAGGTTCTGCATGTACTTCACAGTTGTACTTCCTCGTGGGTCATGGTCGTTGAACTTAACTTCCATTACTAGTTACGTGAGTGGAAACGCATGATGAATAGGGATCACGTTCTGAGAGATATAGTGTACTATGGAGTGTAAACCCCCCACTAAGGGATTCCTCAAAGGTCAGTACATTCAACTCCGAGCCGGTCTGCGTCCATATTTCTAGTCCTGACCACAGGCAGACGGAACCTGTGGAGGGAGGGGGGGCAATAGCCACCGTGGCTTATTTGAGGAGCGTTTAAAACAAAGCATAATTTATTTTAGCGGAGCATAATTACAGGCGGGCAAACATAGCGAGCCTGATGCGTTTGCTGGCAAGGACCTGCGCTACTTTGTTTAGCACAGCACCAGAGGCACGAGTGAATTTAAAGGAGACACTTGCAGCATCGAAGTCTGCTCTCTCACCTGTCACTGGGTAAGGGTTGGTGGGGGGTGTATGTGTACATTGTCTGTGGAAAGTTCGTCAGCATGGCGCCTTCTCATCGCCTTCGGTTATGATGCCTTTTAATCATTGGAGCATATGTATTTCTCTGAACATGTCCTCTGTGGCTTTCTTAAATTACCCACGGCACATAAAACATCATATTTCACATAATTAATGTAGGGTATATTCAGCTAATGATCAAACACGAGAAAGTAATCAACCAGCTAGTTATGATTTGGAAATTCGTCCATTGTATTACTGGACAAACGAAACGCGCCTTTCTTTACTGTGGTGTACTCTACACCCAGAGAATAAATCATCTTTATTCTCACTCCATAGAGAACCTTGACTACTTATCATCTAAACACAGTAGTGTGCATTAATGATCCAATTAATGCGCATTTTCTCCTAGTCTGCAGAACCATCTTCCATCCTTGTTCCTGCGCAAAGCAGAGCGGTGTCATGATTCAAAGAAGCTACTGCAGAAGTAATGTTGATTTTGGCGCCAAGAGATGATGGTGAAATGTTTGTCTACTGTGGGCTCTTGTTCATACAAGCTGTGCAGTGGTCACACAAAACGAATGAAAAATACAGAGAAATGTAATGTCTATTTAACGAGTTTTGGGTTGCCCCCTGATATATTTACATGGCAGAAGCCCTGTTTGTCATACTGCTTGAGAGCTGACATCTGTTGAGCTCTGAAATCATCACAGACTCTCTGCTTTGGTTATAATCTTTCTTGGCATCTACGGCTCACAGTGCTGTGTTTTTTCTTGATGGAATTTAAGTAATTTTCTGTGGAGTTTTGAGTATGAGTGGATTAGGAATGTCTTCCTTTGTATTTCTCCCGGTCTGTTAGGAACATGCAACCCCTTCGTAAGTGGATGTTCATGAGCATTGTGCCAAACCACGGATACATTTTGCGTGTGTCTATATAGTTTTGCTCGAAAAAAATCTGCTAGGGTCTTTGTAAAAGTATATATGAGGTATCCACTTTGAGGAATGAGCTAATGGGTACTCTCTGCCTGTTAGGAGAACTTCAGTGTGGAGGGCCAAGGGGCCATCAGTTCGAGGCCAGCTCAAGCACACTGGGCACAGTTCTTTTCAAATAAACATGTTAGCAAATATATTGGGGGGTCTTCCCCCTTTTGCCCCAGTTCTATTTATTTAAAGGTTTAAACTCTCAGATTTACGTGTAGAGTTTACATAGCTAATCTCGCATAAGTAACAGCACTGGTGTAGATGCATCAGCCGTCGGCCACAGCTTTTAAGAAAAGGTCCTAGACTAAACCACATTGGTAATAAAAAAGGTGCTAAAGTAACAAAAAGCTTGGATTGTTTAATACATTCTTCAACCAATAACCCAAATAGCACACTGTTAAATAACCTCAAATAAATCCGCAATTTGCAGTAGGATGCACTGTAAATGACTTTGGCCTTTTCAGGCTGATATTTATCTCAGTGTAGTGTTATGCATGGAGATGAATAAACATTAGGACAAAGGACTGGTGATTAATAGAGAGCTGAGATCTACAGTAGAATAACAGCCCTTACCAGTCACAACGCTCATATGAAATAATTTGCCACTGTGTAGAAACTTTGGGGTATGTAGTTGTGTTTAGCTGTCTCTGAATAGACACTGTATGGTGTTTGTGGTTGTTAGTAGTTTGCAAATAGCATTAACTATATAAAATAATCAAAGATGTTACTTCCTGTGTCTAAAACCATATTCTGGATACATGTATCAGTTGTTTAAAAAATCAATAATCTTCAGAGTACTGATGCCAGTAGTATGCTTCTTACCATCAGTTTCAAGTAAATCCAAGCCTCAATGTGGAGCCTGCAGCCTTTTACAACACTGTCTTGTCTTGTCACTTGACAGTTGACTGCTGCAGTTCGCCCAACTTCGCAAACACTTGTGTTATATTTTCCGTTTGAAAAACGCGGGGTCACCGGTGTGTCTGACTCCACTCGCCAAGGCCAGATGGGGTTTTCCTATAAACAAGTTCACAGGGAATATTTATACAGCCTGTGGCACCTGACGCCATAACACTCATGACATTCTGTTTAGTAGCCAATGTTGCCATAAGTCACTTTGGAGAATTAAGTAAATATTTTCAATATAGCCATGCTATTGTTTATTATAGAATGGCAAAAGCCCTAAATCTTGCCAAATCCTGTGTTAAAAAGTCCGTTAATAACAACTTGTCGGACTATCTCTGCACTCTGCTGGTACCCTTTGTCATGTCATGTATTGTGTATTTACTTTCATGTAAATCCTTATGTGTGTCACCTTTTCCTTGTCCATTAGATAGTTAAGTGTCAGGTATCCTGAGCTGTGCAATCAGTCTTGTGTTGTTTTCACTGCTTCACAGCAAAGCCTTTGAATACTGCAGATGTCCCACATTCATAAATGTCACCACTCTCAAGTGTGGGTTTACATTCCATTGGGATTTTATTCACTCTCCTGTCCAGTTTTTGCTTTGTCCATCCTCCCATTTGTTGTCTGGGATGCACCTCTTGGATACTTGGTCTCTATGGTTTTTGTCAGGCGACAATCTGTCTTGACTGGACTGTTGTTCTCTCGTTTGCCTCTGATGTGGTGTGAAGGGAAACTCGTGCTAGGCTAAAGTTTGCTAGGCTGTTGCAATTAAGCCGTAAAATGCTTGAATGCAGACGTTAATTGGGAGGCCAGAGAGAGAGAACCCAGTGTTAATTCCAACAAAAAGTCAAAGTCATCCCTGGAAGTCCTGGAATGACCCCAAGATAAATAATGAAAGCAATGAAAACCTCCCATAAATTTGGCACCGTCTCAACTCAACTGGTGGTCAGCTCTTGAAACAAAAAAAAAAAGGGACATGAAACAAAGGAAGATAAAAAAGAGAAGAAATAAAACAAATAAAGTAGCCAAAAGGAAGGGGGGGGGGGGTGGCGGTGGGGGAGAGTGACGATTAAAAAAGACAAGATGAAAGAAAACATTCCACCTCAAACCACACCACAAGCTCATTTATGCATTAAAAAAAGCCTGGGCTTCTATGTGATACTGTAGACACAGTGTGCTTTGCAGTAACCCACAGGCCTGATGTCCCCCAGCCGCTCTCCACACGAACCGCAGAATACATTTTAAAATAGACAAACACTCTGCAGCATAGCCACCACTCTAAACGAACCTACCTTACAATAGGCTCATTTCAAAGTCAGCAGACGTGTGGTATGGCCTATGTTTGAATAAGCTTACCACAGAGGCTACTGCACTGCACAGACCAGAGATGGCTGTATACCACCAGTGGAAAGAGCTGTAACTGTTAATGGATAGGCTTGGCTGACATGTGGGTTAGTGTGGGTTGAATAATAAAAGGCTTTATGAGGGCAAGCCACAGATCTGAATTCTGTGCTCTGTGTAGGTGGAAGATGTTGTCGCTTTTGACACCATTCAAACTGCCATAAGATGCTGCCCTTGTTTATTGTGACACAGCTTAGGGGAGGACTGTTCCACCAAAAGACTCGCGAAAGCCGATAACCAATTACACCGGTGATGCTATTGGTGATTATGGATGAAGCTGCGAGCTGCACCTAGGTTGACTGCGGCCACCCTTTAAATATGGCCTCCACGCGACACATCACCCGCTCTAAGTGCCGATGCTATCTTACACACTAGCTGGAGCCTTTGAAGACGACTCCTTGATTTTATGATTTTATTTTATTTCCTCCGCACAGATCTGGGTGGCTGTGTCATTGAACTCTAGGCTCACCACACACATGTACGTGGACCTACACTTTACTACACTGCTTCCCTGGGCTTGAGCTGTCACGCGCATATAAATTGTTGGAGCCTGTTTTAGACTAAGCATTAAAGTTAGGCCCATCTGTTAAGGACCCAATAAAGAGGCTGAGTGGAGATTTGGAGGAGAGATATGTATTCCCTGGTCTCCGTTGCATTGAAGGTATGCTTGTTTTCGACTCTTACTGGTGAGGTAAAACAGTAGTGATGGGTGTCTGTTCTCAATGTTTGTTGAAGGAGAAAGAGTCTGTTTGTTTGTTTGTGTGTGTGTGTTTCTGTGTTTCTGTGTTTGTGCAGATATGTACTTATAATATAATACTGAACATATTACACAGTGATTATTTCACTTTGTACATTTTATGGAATTAGTAAGGGGCTAAAAGAACACACATGGCAAAAAGAAACAAAAATATTTGTGTTCCTTCTTTGTATCATTGAATCATTCTGCAGTGTAGTGGATGAACTTAAACCTTTGATAATGGTTCCCTACAGTATCTACTCATTTTAAGTGTTTGTGCATGTGTTTGAAATAAAAACAGAATCACAGCAAGACTGCTCTGGAGTATAATTAGCACCTTATAGGTCTCAATTTGATTTGACATTACAAGCGGATTACAAACACAGAACAACTTGAACCAGAGGTGTAAAAAATCCCTCTGGAACTGTTGTCCTGACTTGTAAAAGTGATTTGGCCGCAGGGCAGAGCTTGCACCTTGCTCTCGAATTCATTGCTCCCACTTTTATTAGAAATATGCAGCTCATTGTAGGAATATCATGAAATTTATCTACGTGTGTATTTTTTTTCTTCTCACTACGATTTTAGGAGGTGGTTCTGGCCCCTGAATTGTGCAATAAATTGGCAGCATGGCTTCAATAACAGCACTATATTTATTAGACACGACAGTCTGGGGGAATTAATGTCCTTCAAACGTCTAAGTGGTTTTCAAAACACAGTTTATTAAAGAAAACAGAGATGTATGTTTGTAGTGCCCTATGCGGTTTGTTTCTGTAGATGATGTACTATACATAGGAAAGACTTGGCCTGTCCACGGAGGAGCCAAGGGCCTCATTTTTCACGGCGACACATAGCAGGGGCTCACTCTTAGCTACTGAAATCGGGCCTTGTGTGTTTAATATTTGGACAGAGGTAGCCACGTTAAAGGTCTGCACTTTGTAAGTTCTGGAGATGAATATATTGTGTGGCGTGCCTGAATGAAAGAAGCATTTGTGTGCTTTCAAGCGGGATTAGGCTTTGTAAATAAACAGACGGACTTTGTTGATTGTTATATCTCTAGTACTTGAAAAGGGCTTTCCTGGAAAAAAAGCCTCTTGTCTCGCTTTTGTGATGGGCTTTAATGTCTAAAGATTTTTACTTTGTTGCTTTGTTGCTTGTGACCATATGCTTATCTAGGACTGAACCACAAGTGATCAAAAAACATCCGAAGTGTCATAGATTACAGCTCTTCCTTTCTCTCTCTCTCTCTCTCTCCCCCTCCCTCTCTCCCTCTCTCCCTTTTCTATACAGAACTATGTGAAAGGAGTATGTGCTGGTCAGGGCAATGAATGTAAGGACTACAGAGAAGAGTCCTGAACACACATTTCCTAAGCCTCATCATGCTTCTGAGGACACAAGCAACTCAGTACTGCGTGCTCCTATGCGGAGATCAAATCAAAGGGAGAGCAAGAACGGTAAGTGTCCACCTAGGGTCATGGGCCAATTGGCCACAGTCATTGTACGCTCGCAATCATATGTATTAATGGCATAAAGCTAGGTAGTAATGCAAATGTGAATTTCCATGATCATGATCTGTGTTGTATTGGCTATATGTTAAGATACACGTGTAACAATCAGGAATACGTAAGCCTTGGTTTGTAAACATCTCTGAACACAAAAGTTTGAGTCATTTTTGGATTGGATCTTTCAAAGCTTAAGATAGGCCGCCGTCTTAACAGTCACTCTCCTTCGCCAATGTACATACCAGGTAAATAGGTAAGTATGCAAAAACGTGGTCCATGCCAAGCAACTCCCCAGGCCAGATAAAACAAGCTCGTTTGAACGTTTTATTAAAACCAGCTGATGACTAATCCATGCTGAAATATCAGTACGCTCTGCTTTTCGACTTCACAGTCTAATCAAACCAGCTTAAATGCCACTCGAATCACAAGGTCGGAGGGATGAAAGTATTTGCGGAATCCTGTGATAGAACCTTGTATTTTTAGAATGGATGGTTCCCTGGGCTCCCCAGCGCACGGCAAAAGAAATACAGCAGTTCCCACTTCACTTTAAGAGCCGACAGAAGTTTTCCATGATGTCATGTGTGGCGCTTGGGTGAGAGTAATTGAGGAGGCAAATGAACACAAACTCGAGTCTCCCCGAGTTCGGCCATTCTGTCTTTTTATTTATTTATTTATTTGTTTATTTATTTATTTATTTATTTGTGTGTGTGTGTTCTTCATCCTCATGGTTTAAAAGAGGTAATGCCTTAAGAACTCAACAATGCAGTGTTACACACAATGCGTCAGTGCTCCAGGACATAAATTCAAATGAAAGATACAGTGATGCCATCATAGGCTTGGACTTTCTACTGAGTCATCCCCAACTGAACTGCTCCAGTTTCAAAGATGAACAGGAGTCACCATGGAAACAGAGGAAGCTGGGGATGAGAATAGCTTTGAGCATGTGGAGTCTGTTAAATCATTAGTTGTAGACAGTTTCTTCAAGCTGCATTTGCTTTAAAACAATGTTACATCACTAGTTCACATTGTCATGTGTCTGTCTATTTAAAATGCTAAACATTAAACAAGAGGGAATAAAGGGGTTCCACGAAAGATTGAAATACAACACATTGGTCTATACTGAAATGCTGAGGAAGTGTACTTGTGAATAGCTGTTTCATCATATAGAATCAGTGACGTTATTGATTCGGGACATGGTAATGTTTGGTAAGGTCATGTTTTGGGAGTGTGGTTTTGACAGAAGCATTTAGCTGAAGGCTACTTCTGCAAAGTAAATTAATAGTAGTGACATGGATGCTGCCATACTTTATGCCAGATTATGGTGCTCCCTCACAAGAATATTTGCCTGCAGTCACTTATCAGACCCTTTATTTCCCTTCATATCCATTTATAGGACTGCACACACTAAATTGACCTAAATGAAACTATCAAACACATTGTGCCTTACACTGCTACAACTTTGCCCTTACACTGTGAAACTGAACTATCAGGGACACTTTGAGTATCTTTATGTACAGACTGTAAAAGGAGATGTGTATCCTGAATATTTACATGAATATTTTTCTGGCAACCCCTTACTGTTTAATGGCAGCCTTGGTCAATACCTGAATAAGTGTTCCTGTAGCTGAACTGGTAGAGAAAGCTGCTGATAACACGAATGAGTGTTTGAGCACAGCTACTGATAAAGACGTGTCTGTACTCTAAGCTGCTTTGTCTGAAGGTATCTGCAGAGAGAATGAAAGGAAATAACAAGCAAAGGAAGTATTCAGGTTGCCTTCACAAACCAAACCAATCCATTATTTTGTTTCTCATTATTCATTCATGTTTTCTCATAATTGTGTATTCACTATGTTTTGCATACTTTGATGGGCTTGCTTAATAAGTTGTAGGCCTGTCAATGCAAAAAGCAAGTAGGCCGCAAGGCTTTTTGTGTGATCCACTCTTATGAAATATCTTGCAGCGGTTACACATGTTACACAGCTCTACAGGGCAGACCACATTACTAACGTTTTGTTGCCTTACCACAACTTAGTGTGTGAAGCGAGTTTAAGCCATTTTAATGAAGACACATTTGTATCTGCCTGACATCAAATGCATGGTCTTGACACAGGCCACTTATTATGAAGCTGAGCAATAATGCTCAGGTTTGGAAATGAGCTAGTGCTCTATGGTGGCATAATCGAACGTTTCATATGGCTGTAAATCCATGGCTTGTTTGTTGTACAAGCATGCAGCTGTAGTGCCAGAAGTCTGTCAACAAGTCTGAGTTTAGTTCCATATGAAAAATTGTGGGAGTGAATCTCTGTTTTTACCAAGACACATCCAAGGTTAACTCTTACGTGTCTTAGATTGCTTGCATTTTCAGTACATACTGTACAGTGCAGACCGAGTAGATCTCTGTTCGCATACCCCTGTGCGCTTTATCCAATTGAGCGCAAAGAGTATTTATATAGATTAAGGATCTCGTTTGTGTTGATGAACATTTGGACTTCTCTAAATTTCACTACTAGCAGAATTACTGGTTGTTTAGACTCTGTGATGGCTACTGGTGTAATTGTGTATAGTGCCTGAATCCTTTTGTTAATCTTAGTACCATATCAGTCTCATCAGCCTTTTTAGAGGATTTTCCTTGAGGGAGTGAGTGAAATAGTTGGTGACCAGTGGCTCTCTTTAGAGAGGAGAACACGTAAAAAAAAACGAATGGCACTGTAGCAGGTAATCCAAGCATATGACCCAAAATTCTGATCCTTTTTGCAAACACCTAATTCCTTTGTTTGAAGAGCGCTCTTAGATTGATGGTTTTTGGACGCTGACGTCAGTCCTTTTTGTTATGAAACGGCTTTCAGTTTTCCACTGAAATCATGCAATTATGGAGAGGAGGCTAATCTACAGGGAATCTTGAAAGGAGACATGTGTTGAATTGGTCTAGGTTTCATTCTCCACATTCTGCTGTGAGCTTGTCCATCAGGCCCTGAGAGCGAGTGTTATCCAAGTTATTGTCTGTCTGGTTTCAGACTACCCCTGCACAATGTCGAGAGTCACCTTTGTGTAAAGGTCTGTTGTCTCACACCAAACACAGCAAGCATATTGTTTTGATGTGTCAGAGGCCATCTGATTTCAGACCACTCAGAGCTGTCAAAACAGTCCACATGATGGCATCATTCACACAAATGCTGTTTGGTGCAGAGCTTTTTATCTCACAGATGAAAAGATTGACTTGTGCCATCTCAAATTGTGAGCGGGGTTGCAGACTGCCATATGTAGTTTGATACTTTTTCTTTTCCTTTTAACGGCCTCGAGACTGTCTATTTGTTAGTGTCAATGGTGCGTGTTCTGGTTCTGAACATAAGAGCACCTGCTACCATAAATACCTGCTCAGTCTTAATTGGATCGGGTCCTGATTCGGCCCAAGTCCGCTTCATCTGGGCCAGAATAGGGCAGGGGCTGGGGCTGAGGATGTTTGAGAGCTCTATAGCTTGATCAATAGGTCTGAAAGAAAGACGAAAAGGTTAGAAAACCTGCAATCACCATTGCCCCTGGCGAGACTTCAGAGAACCCCGATTGATTGGCTAATTCCATCAGCCCTGAACAGGTTGTTGTTTCTTCAATTGAAGTGGGGCTTGTGTTCTATCATGTATTGTATCAATTCGCAAGATGCAAAATCACTTTTAAATAAGCGATACCATCTCAAAGAGGAAATCACATTTTGGGAAGCAGGGAGAGAGGGAGAGAGAGAGCGAGAGAGAGAGAAGGAGCGGTCCAACCACACCAGGTTTCTGGCACCTCTCAAGGGAGCAACACCTGCTTCGGCTCCCTTATTGTTGCAATCTGGACCCAGTGAAATGGTACGCCGGGAGATGCTTTCATGTGAATTCCATGCTGATTTTGCGGTGACTGTGGGTGAGAGATTACACTCATCTGGATGAAATTGCTCACCGGAGCAGGCGAACATTTGATCGCCTGATCACTTGATCTCCTGAGTTATGAGCATTTTGTGTCCGTCTATAGCAGAAAACATAGCAGCAGTCACAACCACAGTGATTGTAATTATTCAACATGTGTAGCTTTGTAAGGACAAAGGAAGGAAGAAGGAAAGAAAGATAGACAAAATGAAAAAAGACAAACTAAGCTTGCCATGACATCATAGAATGAATAGATCTTTGGAAGAGATTTCAGAATGGAACCACCTCGGCATTAAACAACCCACTGGGATGCCTCTCACAAGAATGCAGGGTTACCCAAATTCAACACAGCTAATGAACCGTTCAGCTCTGAAGGGCAAAACAAACCCTCTCACTCCCAGTCCATAGTACTGCCTCAGAGTCAGACCCGGAAAAAAAGCCTCTCCTGTTTGTTTCATTGCATGCGTTTGTATCTGGGGATCAATAAAGTATCTATCTATCTATCTATCTATCTATCTATCGTACATCAGGTTTTCAGGCGGAATAAAAGCAACATTTACAAGGAACTGCCAAAATGTACTGCTGATACCATCGGCGGAAAATAAAAACAAAATACTCGGCCCAGCATTTTCTCATTAGGCAACAGGTGGAATCTGCAGTAATAAGTTATTCCTGTTGTTGTTCTGCACTCCTAATTCATCCATGAAATTGCACATATGTGCATTCATCATTTGATTTCAGATTTTTAAAAAAAAAATTTTTTTTTAAACAGAGCCAGTAATGAAGACTAGTTGATTGATGCGTCTCCGCTGATATTACAGCGACCCTGAAGTCAGTCAAAAGAAACAGATATTTATGGCACGCGCTACAAGATGGAGGGGGAATAAAAGCAGAAAAGCAAAACCAACAAGATGCAAACCCAGAATTTTTTGAATAGTTACAAAAAGCCAAGAGCTCTGCCTTTGAGAAACCTCCCCAGTGTCTGGTAATTGGTATCACATTTAGTTATATTACAGTAAAACATTATTGAAAAGCTCTGAGCTCACAAGTATAAATAAAGCTATCATTACTTTGGTTGCAAAAATGTTTTGCACATATGGCAGGAATGGCCAAAGACTGAACACTGATTTTGTTGTAAGCTTTGAAAAATTCAAAACCGACGCCAAGATATCCTCACCTATCTGGAATGTACAGTTGAAATTGGTTTGCAGCTAATATAAATAAGAGTTAGGCTGGTATATTACAGCCATGGCTGGCTGTCTGGGGCTGCAGGTCTCTAATTCACAGGCGCTCACTCATAAACGTTGCATGTACTCTTGGATGAGAATCTTATACCGACATGTATGTGGTCATGCTGTTAAAATAAACCTGTGTAACAAATGTTCAAGCATGTATTTAGAAGTTAAACGACGGCTGAATTCTCAACAAATGTATCGATGTGACATTACATGCCCTCTGCGGTTGTGCAAGGGAGAGCAGTGAAGCCGCTGCCAAGAAGGCAATGAGAATGTGCAATGTGGGTAACATGTTCACACAAGGGGATTGGCCTGGCATCAGTAAAAAACAGTTTGATCTGTTTGTAGATAAAATGCGACAGCATATCCCAAATACTATTTCTGAGAAGTGAAAAGTTTTTGAGGTTTACTGATTTGAACAATGTGTGCTCCCTCATGAGTCAGGGAACCAGCTTTGTTCAATTTCCGAGTAACGAGAGAGAGAGAGTTGTAATTTGGCATGTGCGAATACATACACCCATTCCTTGCTGAAAATGAATACACTTTGTGATAATGAACTCAAGATATTTGTGGTGGGTTTTTCTCACCTGCTACTGGATAAGACCGTCTCATACTTATGTAGTTGCCAGTCTTCTGGTAAGTGAAAAATCAAGTCAGCTATCTCAAACGTAATAGTAGGCTTTGCAATTTCAGCTAAAATGTCACGGATATCAGCCTTATTTTTCGTTAAAAGTGCTACAAGCAATGTTGGCATTTCACGGTAACATGTTCCAGGCTTAACCACTGTAGGAATAACAGTTTTTTCGATGGTTGTCAGAGGGTAAATCCAGTTTTCTGCAGGCTTCCAAAAACTACTGCTAATGGCAACTTTAGCCTTTGTTTCTCAAGTATTTTCATTGGCTAGTTCCGTATCAATGTCACTTTGTCTTTTCTTGCTTTTCAACTCAGAGATCCCTCCTGCGTTTTGAACTTTGTTATCAGGAATCAGCATTTGATTGTTTGTTGATTAGCAGGTGACTTTTCTCTGTAGCTGTAGGTCTTGTCTGGCTGCTTTCAGTCTCATATTCATGTTCACCACCCTACACAGGCCAGAGAATGAAGCTTTAGCCAGGTAAAAAAAAAAATACAGTTACAGTCCAAATAGGTTGAGCTAATGTTACTGTTGACAGAACCAATAATCTTGCTGGAGGTAAAAAAAACAGTGTAGAAATTGCCTTTGACAGAAAGAAATGGGGGGTTGGTAAATGATATTTAATCACCATCCTTGGACCAGAGATGTAGAATGAGAGCATTTGAACATTATTCTTTGGTTTTGATCCTGGGGCTTTATTCTCTGCTTTGCTCTTCTGCTTTGCCTGATGGCAGGTCGCCATGATTCTCGACCAGCGATTTAGTGTAGGATGTTGAATGTACGCAAGCCTGAATAACTGCTCACTCCCCTAGAACAAGGAACCAGCCAGGTCCAGGCTGCCCCAGGGCCATAGCATGGACCAGCTCTATCTGGCATCAGAGTTGTGTTGCTATCCTCGTGTGAACTCCATAAATGCCTGACAGCGCTATGGACCATTTGAGATGTGGTTTCTCAGGAAAATGCATAATGCATGAGCTGGTGGCAGGTGTACCAAATACTGTACTGTCTTAATCGCCGTTTTAAGACATTAGTGTTGTGTAAGATACAAGATTTCCTTGGAAGGGCCTTGTAGCAAACACATGCAGCTTGAAGCAGAGAGGATAGGACTACCGTGCTAAGGCAGCTCCCAGAAAGCTTCATTAACAAAGATGAATAAATAACACTTG
Organism: Alosa sapidissima; assembly: GCF_018492685.1. Classification (NCBI taxonomy): domain Eukaryota; kingdom Metazoa; phylum Chordata; class Actinopteri; order Clupeiformes; family Clupeidae; genus Alosa; species Alosa sapidissima. Next base: position 12,087,670 of record NC_055980.1, on the reverse strand, counting down.
AGATGTTAAAGCAAGGGTCAGAGATAAAGGATTTTTATTGACCAGACTATTTGACAGATGAGGATGGAAGATCATTTCCAGTCTTCAATTTCTCACCTCTCTCACTCTAATTAAAATAGTTGAATTTTTTTCTCAAAATGAATGTTGCTTCAGATTTGCTTCATATTTCAGGGGAATTAGATCTGGTCCACTTTTCATGGTGTGAATTAGTTTATAATTAGGGTATTCAGTAGCATGCCTATTAAACCAATTCCATAGTTATTTTATACTTTCAACAAATTATGATGCCATTGCTTGGTTTGGATATTATTCCATAATAGTCCTTTAAAGGATATTTTCAGATTACCACATTATCACCTCAGAAGCGTGAAAAAACAAGAGTGTAGGTGAACTGGAAATACTATTTAGGTTAGTTGCAAAGTCCCTGAAGTAACACTAATCACTTGGATACCTCATGATTTCATGCTTAACTGTAAGGAATAATATTTAGATTGATCAGATCTAGAGAATTTTGCACTCATTCACTGGTCGGCTATTACACCATATGATAAGGCCAGTAGGATGTGAAGTATCCGAGTCTAAAGCACAGAGCCACACAACCCGGAAAAAAAGATTAGGTCATTGCATTTGGTGGTCTATTTATAGCCACTTAACCGCTGCATATTAAACAAAGCATTCTGAAATTCAATCAAGGAACCACTCGGCCATGGTGACCTGAAAACAACCCACAGGGTTATTTGAAAACAGAGTGCCGCGGCAGGTCTACCGGGCCCAAGCCTCGCATGTGGCTGGAGAACGGGAGGGACTTAAAACCGTGGATTTCGGGGCAGCAAAGATTAATGAACAGTTTCTTTTTCCAGGTGTTGTATTGTGGATACAAGAGATTTGCGTTGTGAATTTTACCAAGGGAGAAATCCCTTTGCCTTGGAAATGAAAACAGTAACACAATATACCGTCCTGATCCTGCTCCGTGAAGAAGTGAAGCGCCGAGACCACATTCCAGGCCCTCACAATATGATATGGAATTCTCATCCTCTAATAGTGTTTTTAGTATTCCGAGCATTGTTACTGAAAGCCCGGCTCATCCATAATGTATTGTGCTGTTTGAATTAGCGATCAGTCATAATTCACTTTGCCATCATAAATTGATTAATTCATGAGGTCAGATATTAATAAAGTATGGTACGTCACCCTATATACTGCAGGTTTGCTCAACAAAGAGAACCACTCAGGGCCGTCTTCAGTTTGCCATATGAAATCTGTGCATGGACCGAGTATAAAGGGATACGTAATGAAATGACACACCATGTGATTTAATGACAACTAAAACATCAGTTGTTCTGGCTTTAAGGAAGTTATCGGGGCCAGGGCTGGTATCAAGACCAATCCACCTGAAACCAGAATAAGACTAATAATGCTTGAAGGGGTGGGGGGAGGTGAGGGAAAAGCATGCTAGGTGAAATCATTTTCTATAAAATTCCAGACTGGCCTTACTTCCAGGCCTTTTTGTGTGTAGCACAATAAAAAAGAATTCTTTTTTTTTTCCTGTTTTACTTGTAAGCAAGCAAGGTATGTATCAGGGCTGGGTGGGGTGGGGTGGGGGTGGGGAGAGGGAACCATATGGTAATTTCAATGGGAAACACATGGGGCGGATTAAAGGCATGGTAGTGGTGGTGAGAAGGCCCTGAGAACAGACAGACAGTCCAGTAAACATGACTGGGAAGTTCTCTCTCTCTCTCTCTCTCTCTCTCTCTCTCTCTCTCTCACACACACACTCACACACACACACACACACACACACACACACACACATTCTCTATCCCTTTGTACACATCTACATCTCTACACACATATACAATGTACACCATGCACCCATGCACCCATATTAAAACAAAAAAACAAACACATAGACATACACACACACACACACACACACACACACACACACACACACATTCTCTATCCCTTTGTACACATCTACATCTCTACACACATATACAATGTACACCATGCACCCATGCACCCATATTAAAACAAAAAAACAAACACATAGACATACACATACAAACACACACACACACACAAACACAAATATAAACATCTGAAGCGTCATTTAAATAGGAACTAGTCAGAGTCTATAACCATTATAATTTATATTGGCGCAAGCTCAAAAAGTCTCAAAACAATGAGGGCCTTTATTATTCAATAAAAGTGTAATATAATACAGTTTACGATTTCCCTTTCGACTAGAAAGCAGATATTTGCAAAACAGTATCGCCCAACCTGTTGTTTTTCAGGCACTTGTGTTGTTTGAAGTTACTCAATTAAATCTGGCAGTTTTGAGCTTGTAGAATTCCACAGACCTAAAGGTTGAAACAACCAATATGTAGAATGGGAAGTAACATCATTAAGAACACAAATGCAGTTGTCATGTCATTTTGTTCACATTGCCTCGTTTTACCTTTGTTTGCATTGATGTGATGGTGGGCTCTCCTGGAGGGCAATATAGATGTACTCGAGCTTTAAATTCTGGCAACTGTTGAGGTCCATAGAGGATCAGCCACTGGATCATACACAACAATAGCTAATGCAGAAGAACATGTGTTTTAAGTTTGTATGTTCACATATTTAATGGTTACATATGTTGTGACTGCATTAAGAAAGTCATGTAGTCATTTTCCTGAGATCAGTGCTTTGAGTAGCTGAGAGTAGAGAACTGCATTCCCGCAAGTGATTCAAAACAGAACAGTTTACCTTTACTTGGATACAAAGACACAGTTGTTTCTTCCAGCCTGGCAGGAATATTGATCAGAGGATTGTTAGGAAAGGACAGATTTATGAAGTTGGGAAAACTTGAGCCTAAAAACTGTAGACAGTATTATACAAATACTGGAGAATATTTTGGAGGAAGAAAAATAATATTGTCATCTGACAATGCTACCCTTGATTACCGAGATTGATAGTGTCCCTTGAGCAGGCCACACAGCCACACAAAGACACACACAGACAAACAAAGACATATATACACACACACACACACACACACACACACACACACACACACACACATTCCTTAGGCAGTAGGTATTGTTAACAAACATGTTAATGCTCTAGAGAAATCCTGGGACTGTCGTGGCTCTGAGATAGTCATCTGTGAGGGTCATACTCACAACTAAAGGCAGTGGGCACAATGAGTCATGGTCTAATGAGACATTTTCCATTCAGGTTACTGGTGTGCTTCGTTGCCGTTGCCTGCTTCCTGGCACTGTTGCTATGATGGTACTTCCACAGAACTTGTCTTACTTTGCCAACAATAGGTCCATGCCACAATATGATATACAAAGATGTAAAGATATTATTTTTGTTATCCATTAATACTGTCATTTATTAAATGAAATTACATATTGTAACCATGCGACAGCCCTGAACAGTTTATTCAATTGAGCCATAAAACCAAGTTTCAGTTTTGTTATGACACCTATGCTAAACATGTAAGTAATGTTCATCGTGTTCTCCTGTTAAGGCGTATGGTGTTGTCTGTGCAAGTTACTTTTGTCAAAGTACTGAATGCTCTGTTCTGTTGTAATATGCCGACTGAATTGGCTGTCTGCAGTCTACAGCGTATAGCGGTGCTGAATTCCCTTAATGAAGAAAACCTGGGGCTCAATCAAATGGTCCTAGTGGAAAAATGAGAGCTTTTATCATATATTTCACATTTTAATATGACAGCATGACAAAAATATGGCAGATCAGGAAAGACATTATCATGGCATGTTGCCCTGTAACAAGTCTTTAATATTGCTTTATGTCCATTGATGTGACCTTAGATCAGTTAATAAAAAAAAATGTGTCAACTTGTCACAGGTAGTTATATTATTTTTTTCTCAAGCAGGAAGAGTATGTTTACACTAGCAACATTTTAGCTAGAGGTTATTAGTCAGTTTTTGGACTCAAGATTTTGCTATTTACTTTTTTCCAGAGTAAATGCAAAATAATAGGATTTGATTCCTTTTCAGGATACAACTCTATTTCTCATCACTACTGTGTAGTGACATTTGTCTTACACTATGTGGTGTAACAACAGTTTGTTTTTCCAACCTTATGACCAGCTTCATGGAAAAAGTCTGATTGGTCATTCCACGTGCCCTAATCCTTGCTAGTAATATCTCTTGTCATTTCAAAATGCCATTGGCAGTCATTAAGAGTCGCAGGTTACAGTTTCTCCTCCGAGCTAGATGTGGTATTCATTAAACTGTAAAGCAGGGAATCAATCAGACTGTGCCTTAAATTTCTTTTGAAAGCAACCTATCCCAAAGGCCAAGGAAAACATGAGAGATGGGGTCGTATTTTTAAAGGTTTCCACTGACATACCAGCAGCTATGGGAATCAGCCTAAGTACAAACAGTGTAATACCACTTTTATATTGAAATTTAACAGGAGCCAACATTTTTGGTGATTTTATCAAAGGCCGAGCTGTGTTTATCACAGGTCAGAATGTTATGCTGGAACATTCTAGAAGTCCTAACATTAGTCTGCTGTTCAGATCTTGGCTTACACCCTTTGTACTAGTCACCTGCTGAAAAGCATGCGAGTTTCTCTTGCTTGAAGAAAATGAGAATGAGTTCCTTTGAATTCCTTATTCAAGTAAAAATGTCCTGTAACTTATTTTGTTGTATCTACAGTTAAACCAGTTATATCTGGGGTTAGATCAGATGTCTCAAGGGTTTAACAAATGCCCTGAGAGATTTGTTTTTTTTTCTCCACAACCTACTATCTTAATAGGGACAGAGTGTGTAAGGTGAGGTAAGAGCAGGATAGTCCTCAACCCTTTATTTGGATAAATTGTATAATTTTTTATTCAGTTTCTTTAATAAGTCAATCAAATTGATATGAGCCTTTGAGTTCCTGCCCATAGCTCCCAAACGTCTGGCTATAAAGAAAAGAGGGACAGAATCTCTTGTTTTTTTCTCCCTGCCTCATTGTCGCTCGTTGCCAAGAGTGGCCCATTCCAGAACATTCCAGGCAGAGCCCTGAAGGCAATACATGTTCCCCAGTCAGACGGAGGGCAGAGATAAGCACCGCCATGGAGTGTGATGGGCCTGACGAGAGAGGCAGGTCACACACTAGCTATCCCCACTCAGTGTAGACTGTGCTGTGCTAAGGTCTATTAGTGTTTTGTCTACATTCTAAATACTAAAATGTTTTATTTTCTAACTGGTTGTTCTTTCTCATTTATTTCAATTCAAAGATAAATAAGAGTTGAGTTATTTTATTTAATGAAGTAGGTAGCAGGAAAGTGTATTCCATTATTCCCATATTGTGTATGGAAGTGTATTCAAGCCAGTTGATTCATTTTGTTTAGCCTATGGCTGAGTTCATTTTTTAGTTTTTAGTTTAGCCTATGGCTTCGACAGTGTAGGGGGTCAGAAAACCTTGTCTACTCTGTAGTTTGACTCATGAGGTTTTCACCAGTAGCTGACAGGATTGACCTGTCCTGTCTCAACAAACTGATAACAGTGATGTGTAGATGATCTGCTCTTACTGCTAAGGTGGCGGCAGATGCTTTGTGTCTGAACCAACGGAAACCGTTTTAAACTATAGTTTCTGACAGTACTTTTATTGCTACTGCAGAAACATTCACTTGTACAGTAAATGTACTCTACTTATTAAATAACTTAGTCATTCTACTAGTTATATGTCCATAAACACACATTGTTAGATAGTATTTATGGAAAGGAAACAACAGAAGAAAGAAAAACTTTTAATGTTTTTCAAAACATTTACGCTTCCTCCCTCGCTGCCCTCCTAAGTCATCAAAGTTTGTCTTCACACCTAGAAACGAATGTCTGCCTGACAGCCAGTGACAAACTCGGTCTCTGTTCCTTCTGGCCTCGTGATGGTGTTGAGGTCACAAAACCAGCTGGCGGCGATCTATCTCGGGTGGTGGGGATGGGGGGGGGGGGGGCAGACAAGCGGCTGGTGACGTAAGGTCAGGCACCCCTGTGGAAGCCGGCAGTGAAAGTGATTCCTTGGGTCAGCGTGATCTGCTGTCCAACAGCCAGGCTCTTCTCTAAGGCCTCTGAATGAGGGAGAGGTAGTCTGACCTCCTCTGGCAGAAGACGATCCGTCTGTGTGTGTGCGTGTATGTATGTGTGTGTGTGTGTGTGTGTGTGTGTGTGCACGTGTGTGTGTGTCAAACTCATTTGATTGTGGTGCAGGTGATAGCTCAGTCTGCATCTGTAGCAGTGTTAATTATGTGGTAAAGGCGATAACACACACGGCATACCTTCTAAAAGTGCTTTGTGCTCTACCATACTGTCAGGACTTAGACTTTCACAGTGACTCACATTATTTATTAAGGGTTGAATACAAGGTATTTTGTAGAAGCCTTTTTCAGTTTGTGTGTATAGTGAGGGTGGCATTGCAGTTGCAGTTGAGTTTGTGTTAAGGAATGAGAAGAATATGCATTTGCTTAATGTTGCATTGCATTGCAGTACATATGACTGCCCCCCCCCCATACCCCATACCATCTGTAGTTCTCGCTTCATATCAGTATGTAGCTGTGATTATAAGAAGGGTCTATAAAAAGCGTTTGTGTATATACACACTACATGTCTCGTGAAGGAGCATGGTCACAAGCCTTTTTTTTTTTTGAGGTTATTATCAGAGCATATTTCTCATGGGTCCTGAAATGAAAACACAGTCCTGAACTGTTTGTTCAGGTTTTCAGCCTGAAAAGAAAGCATGGGTTTTATGAGCGAATTACCTCTTCAAGCCGAAACAGCAAAAAATGCAATGTACCGGATCAGTGTGACGATGCGATCTAATTTCTCACTGACAGGTTGCATAAGTCAGACCACTCAACGCAGCCTGTACGGTGAACATATGGGTTTCTTTGTGTGTGTGTGTGTGTGTATGT
>NC_055980.1:11963251-12075751 GCF_018492685.1 Alosa sapidissima | reverse complement strand
CTTAGTTTCTTAGAAAACGCACAGTCTATAGTGCCCTAAAGAACCCTAAATAGTTTCCCACAATTCATCTCACATGATGATCCCAGCAACGAAACACCACTCTGTACATGCACAGAGTCTGTCCTGACAATTTTACGATTATCAGTTTGGCAACAGCTCTCTTGTGCTGTATGTGAACCAGTGTACCGGGTGCTCTGTGTATATCAGAGGACTGTCTGCTTGAAACAGATGACTAAGGGGAGCTAAAGGGTCAGCTGGGTGACACATGAGTGATGGAAGACATGCAAACCTGGAAAATGCTAGACGTTTTAAATCTGCAGACATCTGAGATTAAAAGGAAGTCGACTGTTTTGTAGCTTCAGCTTGTAGTGTGTGTCTGGTTTTATCTGCTGAAAGTTTTGAGCAAAAGGTCTGAGTTTTCTTTTCAGTTTCCCTTGCTGACTAAGATATGATATTTAAGGGCATGTTTAAATATGTTTAGATAAAAAATTGTGAAAATTATATTTTGTTTCTCTCAACATTACACACAGGCTGAAACTCAAGAATGAATATATTTTTTATGTTCATTTTTGAAGCTCTATTCCCTATGAAAGTAAACATATCTTCAGAGATGTTAGCCTTTTTATGACATTAGTCTGGCTTTAACTTGCTGAATATCATCTTAATGTCCTAATCCACATATTAAGTTACACAAAAGACAAATAGCATGTTTAGAGTAGATGTTGTCATGATGATAGCACAAGTTATCCTCAAGGGGGGAAAAGCAGGAAAAATGGCTATGTTCCCTGTAAAAAAAATACTTGACTCCACAGCTGAAATGACCCAATCATAACATTTGTGAAGTGAAGCGGCACCAAAGACAAATCATGTTAAACATGGTCGTTATTTCCCTGTAACACATTTAGAATCTACACTGAAATGTCTCGTCCCCCTATGCTACGCTGTTAAACCCAGCATGTGTTTAAAAGTGCCTGTTGCTCACTGGCTAATGCATACAGTATAGACATGCATCATATATGTAAAGGGTATGATCCGTAATTGCGTGTGCGTTTGTGTGTGTGTGTATGTTGGGGTGCCAGGGTTTTTTTTTGGGGGGGGGGGGGGTTGGTCATGGTTTTGGGTTAGTGGGGATGATTCATCAAGCTTGCTCAGATGTAACATTTCACGGCTGTTGACACACGGCCCAATTAAAGGGGGGAGATTAAGACGGGACTCGGTGACCCTCGCTGGAATTCCACAAAGATGCTCCGTGTTCGCTGTCAGGATGTGCTACAGCGAGCTTCGCAACCCCTTGCCCCCAACGCCTCATCCCCAGCCATCAGCCCGCAGCACCCTTATTCCTCCAGCCCCTAAGCACTTTCACCTGTTAATTAAGCCATCCAAGCTGCAGTCAAGGGGGAAGTGGAGCGGAGGGGGGAGGGGGGGGGGGGGGGCAGCCTCAGACGTGCTGCCAGAGACGGGAGAGTCCGAGTGCGAGAAAGCGCCCCACTTTGCAACTCAAGATGTTCTCACGTAAATATTTGATCGCAGCTATGCTCTACAAATGGGCTCCACCGAGGAGTCTTAATGGGAGAGCTTGGGCAGAAACATTGGCCCATAAGCCATTAGCGAGTTAGAAAAAAAATGTGGCCCCTTTGTCGCCTTCATGTCTAAGGGAGTTCTTAAAGGCTGAATGTGTGAGGCCGGTCAGGTCTGTGGACCCAGGGACAGAGACACAGGAGGGGACAGTAGCCCCCAGACAGATGGGACACTGCAATGGCTGCATTCCCAGCTGTAGCTGTTAGACTTTTCAACTGGGCAGGGGGTGTGGTTCGGATTCGGGGAAACAGGCACAGTTTGAGCCAGCCCTTTAAATGAAAATGAACACTAGTAGCAGAAACAAATGTGCCATGTCTGTGGCCCCACAGTGGTTTGCGCTTTGCGGTATCATATATTACCCATTAATTAGTATACTCCGTGATATCCCATTAGTGTCCTCCTATCTCTAAACTGAGAACTTTGCACAAACAAAGTGCATTGTGGAGATGAAAATGCTAAGGATTCTGTGCAAGATTGATATCTGAATCAGTTTTAATCAGTGACCAAATTAGCCATAATGTGTCTAGTTTTTTGCTAATTGTGCAAGTCCTCCCTCTAGATGTGGGTTCTAGCAAACAGCCAAAAAGACAAAGACCTTTAACCAACGATACGAGGGCGTTGTACACGCCGGAGATTAGAAAGCGTAAACAGTTTTGAGGATTTCAGAAACAGTCGCCATCGAAGACGTAACATTGTCTCCTTGAGCTCGCAGACATGCACACAAACCAAGTGAGGGAGAATAAGAGAGAGAGAGGGAGGGAGGGAGGAAGAGAGAGAGAGAGAGAGAGTCTGAGTCCAAACCCTAACAAACGTCTGAGGCTGAGGCTGGTGGGAGCTGGAGGAAGAGGGCTGCCTGTGCTCTGCCTGCAGGATGCTGTGCTTCAGATAAGATAACGCCAGTGACTGACAAAAATCAAACCGCACCACACAAGAAGCTGCTGTCTCATTCACCCACTGGTCGACGGCACGGAAAAAAAAGTCACCGTCATGTAATGTTGGATGAAAGGAAATGTAAAAGGAAAATGCTGGCACAGCTGAGAGAATGGAGGCGCAAGGGCTTTTTAACCATGTGATGATTTGTGTATAATGTGAAATGTCTAGGCTTTTTTTTTTATGGTTCCCGTTTAGCTTGTGGAAACTGAAGGTCTGATTTCTCATTCTCTGTGTATGCACTCTGGTCCTAGACCAGTAGAGAGAGTAGTGTGTGTGTGTGTGTGTGTGTGAGAGAGAGAGAGAGAGAGAGAGAGAGAGAGAGAGAGAGAGAGAGAGAGTGTGTCAACGTGTGTGGTGAATGTCTCACTGTTTGATTGTGTGTGTACAGATGTGTGTGTGTATATGTGTGTCTCCAGGAGTGAGAGTTTAATGGGTGTGAATATAATGTGTGTGTGTGTGTGGGACTGGGACTGTTTGTGTGCATTAGTCAACTCTTTATATATGCATGTTTGATGTGTGCTTGCATGTGTATTTATATGTTTAAGTATGTGTGTGTGTATGTGTGAAAGAAAGTGTGCGTGTGAAAGAAAGTGTGCTTACATGTCTCTTGCATGCAGTGAAAGAAGTGTGTGTATTTGTGTGTGTGTGTGTGTGTGTGTGTATACATGCAGTGCATGAGTGTATGTCATGGGGCAGGCATTCGGCAGGGGGGAGAGCCCTCTGGTGCTGCTGCCGGTTGACTCACTCAGATCAGGAGGAGGAGGCACTGGCCGAGCCCCCTCTGGTTTTTAGACCCTCCCCACGTCCGAGCCATATCATTTTCTCCCGCATGGAGAGAAGGGTCAGTGCTCCGCTACACGGGACCAACGTCTGCCGGGCAAAGCAATACAGGCTACCTGTCTCTCTGAGCTTGTCTGGTTTGTTAGAGTAGATTTTGTGTGTGTGTGTGTGTGAGAGAGAGAGACAGTATGCGTGTGCGTGTGAACTCCCTCAAGATGAGTGAAGCCTCTAAATGAACACGCGAGCGAGAAAAACAACTTTTTGGTTTTTATTTTCGTTCTTGTTTTCTTGACTTTTTTTTGTACTCCTCCCTCATGCCCACTCTTAGACGTCTAATGATGCAGTCATACTCCCAGAGGTCACCGCTTTGAAGTAAACAACTGTCTCTCTTTCGGCGACGGTCTTTTTTTCTCTTTTTTTATGTAAACAAACCCTCTCAACACTGGAACTTTTATGCCAAGCATTATGACACTTTTGGGCTCTGAGCACTCCATACTGATTCGCAGCAAATTTAGATCAGGTAAGTGTCTCTTGTGTTTTATCTCCTTTGTCCCAATCCTCTGTTACATCTAAAAAACATGAAATGCATGCTGTCATGCATGTGCAGCGATGACTCAAAACAACAGAAGTCATTGCACTTTAATTACAATGTGACGGAAAGCTTTTGCTGTACCTGTTAGCCTCGCTGTGTGCTTTATCATGGCGATAGTGGATTGAGGGTTGTTTCGGTTTCGTCGTTAAGAACACATTCTGAAGTTTTCACATCACACTAAATCACAGCGAAGCATGCATGACTCAGAGAGATAAGAGGCATATCTGTGCACTCCTTCTCATCAGGGATTATGGTTAAGTATTTTTAGCTTGCGGGACTTTATTCCTCGAGGTCAGAAGATTATCAGCTGGTTGTGATGTGGAGCGACCCACTGGTGACCTCACCTGTGTTTCCAAACGGTGTGCAGAGTGGAGTTAAATCCCCTCCACTCCGTCTCTCTCTCTCTCTCTCTCTCTCTCTCTCTCTCTCTCTCTCTCTCTCTCTCTCTCTCTCTCTCTCTCTCTCTCACTCACACACACAACAAGAAGCTAGAGCTTCAGGGTTTGATTTCTTTATGTCTGCCCTCTTCCTCAACTCTCATGGACTACACTCTCTCCCCCTGACTTCAACTGCCTCTGTCACTTTCACCACCCCCCCTCCACCGCCTCTGCCATTCACATGCACAGATAATGGTGTTTATGTCCATTCTCATGCTGCCACACATACTGTTTATATGAAGAAACGTTATGGAACTGATGTACAATGCTGCCACCTCTCTGATAAAAAGGGTCAGTGAGACAACGCTGCATGCACTTCATAAAGGAAATATTGGCATGTTTTAGTATCTCTGTTTGTGATTGGGCGACAGTGGCCGGGAAAGTTTATGGGTCTTATTAGAGAGCCCAGAGGGCAGTCGAAATGATTAAAAGCCAGGGTTGCCCGTGTTGAAGCATTGATTTACAGGCCGCTGTGATCTTTCAGCGTAGCAGTTTCCCACCAGGAACCGTTGACAAAATTGATAATTTCCTTCGTCTCGTTTAGAGCAATTTTGGGGGCTGGGGGTCGGGGGGGGGTGGGGGGGGGCAGATTGGTGGAAGGAGGGGGAGGGGTTGGTGACCTATTCAGCTCTAAAGAAGCGAAAATGTAAAGCCTTACGTGTGAGAGGCGGCACGATGAGAGAGAGAGAGAGAAAAACGACTCAGAGAGAAAGGGGGGAAAGCATTTAAAAGGCCGTTTGTTTTGAGTGCGGCGCATTAGCGCGCTAATGTTCCTCAGATGTGAGGATGTTTACCCGTCTGTCCGGCCATCCGCCCGCCGGTCGGGGCCGAGAGGGGGCCCTGGGCCGCCGACGCCACCGACACCCGCGCTGCCGCCGCCGCCGACGCTGCTGCTGCTGCTGGAAGGCTGGTAGTTAAGGGGGAGAAGGAGGGGGAGGCTGAAAGCCAGAGCCGGAGACCGATAGGGATCTGTGCCTGCCTTGGGTCCCTGTGGACGAATCCCATTCTTGTTCCCACTCTTGAATCTCAGCTGGACGTGTTTGTGTGTGTGTGTACGCGAGTTGTTCGTGTGTTGTGTATATGTTATGTTGTGTGGTGTTGTTGTGTTTGTGTGTGTGTCAGAGGGGGGGGGGGGGTCTTCAGGCAGAGGCTAGACCTATCCCCTTTCCCGTCATGTAGGGTGTGCATTGAGATTATGTAATGCTCTTCTACTTCAGCTAAACATCAGTGTGATTTCCCCCCAGAAGTAATTGAGCTGGTTAAAAAATGCTCAGCGCTTAGGTATTCATACCCACTCTGACCAGTTATCTGTAATGTCCGTTAGGCTGGCTGAAACCGGTCAACCACATTACTTCCCTGCTTCATTCGTCACTTATAAGAGATATTTGTAGGCACCCACTCACACCTTAATCAAAAAGCTCTGTTACACAAATTATCCATGATTCGAGTCTTATCTTGGACAGCGTAACAGTAAGCTGCTACAGCGTGAGTATTGCATTTAAACGCATACTTGTAACTGTAGATGGCTGTTGAGAGATGATCGTCCTCCCTGAGATAGAGTATATCGGTGTGCTGTCATCCGGTGATGAGTGTGCTGAGCCAGGTGGCAATGGGTGTGCAAGCGCGGATGATAAATCAGCTCTCGGCCTCAATCGTAAACATGTCGGCAGCCTCCAAGGATCATCAAGGGCGTGGTGAATTACCAGGAATCAGAACCCAATTTGTGTGTGTGTGTGTGTGTGTGTGTGTGTGTGAATGAATGTGAGTGGCATGCATTTGTTGTTACAACAGTTTATGAGTGTATGCTTGTGTGAAGTAATACGTGCGGACAGAACACATGGAGAAATAACTCTGACGGGTATGTCCTCATCGGGGGGGGGGGGGGGGTACCCAGGTTTGTTCTGCAGTGGATCTGCCCTCTGCTTCCACCCAAACTGGCAACCCGCCCCTTCCTAGTGCATAATCCTCCTTTCCAAAGCCTGGCAACCTCAACATGAGAGCAACATGGTCTTCTCATCTAGATCTTCACCACAAACCATCGCTGCCATTAAAAAATAGTTGGCCGACCTTGACCCAGCAAAAATGCGCTGCCAACGGAACTGTTCCGAGAGGCCTTTCGGTGCACATTTGCGGGTTGCGGCGCAAGTCTCCTGCTCCCATGGCAACAGCTGGGCAACGGCTGCCACAAGGCAGTTGCCAGTGTCATGAACTTAGCTTATGGCCGCAGTGAGTCATCCAGGCCACTTAAGTCGAGGCAACAACTGATGCAAATTGCCCACCACCCCTGTGATCTGATGGAAGGATGGAAACATTCCTCTGATGCCACTGGCATGAAGCCTTTTGTTCTATTGTCAGTTGCAGCACTCAGGTTGCATCTGTTCTGCATTCAGATGAACTGAATTATTCAGGTTTCTGTCTGTAAATGTGTATGTGCATTGTATGTGTGAGGTAATGTGTTTTTTTTTGTATGTTGTGCATGTATTTTTGAGTGTGTATGTGAGTCGTGTGAGTGTGAGAGAGAGAGTGTGTATTTGTGTATTTGTATGTGTGTGTTCTGCATGTAATTTTGAGTGTTTATGTGAGTTGTGAGTCTTTTCTGTGTGTGTGTGTGTGTGTGTGTGTGTGTGTGTGAGTGTGAGAGTGTGTATTTGTGTATTTGTTTGTGTGTGTTGTGCATGTAATTTTTAGTGTTTATGTGAGTTGTGAGTCTTTTCTGTGTGTGTGTATGTGTGTATGTGTTTCTGCTGGACTAGTATGCTTGTTTATATATTTCATTAGTGAGGTCATAACGCGAAAGCTGTATGATAGACTTCCATGGTATCTGCCCAGGAGAAAGGGGGGGAAAGCAATAATAATATTTGGACAGTCTAACATAATTGCCTTCAATCACTTTAGCCTGGTGTAAGAAGTATGCTGTTTGTGCAGGTATATGCCCCGCAGACAACTGGCCAGGGCTATTTTTAAGCCATTAACGCAGCCCATCTGGTTCCCATTGCCGTCAGTGATACGCGATCCAGCGTGTCTTTAAAAGCTGTGATCAGTCTTATTGAGAGCAATCATGGGTGATGGGATTTGGCGCTCCCTATCACTCCCAACCCCCCCCCCCCCCCCCCCCCCCACCCCCATCCCATACTAACACACCCACCCACCCGCACACACACACACACACACACACACACACACACTTCTACCCCTGCAACAACACCATCACCACCACTTGTAGACATGCACTGCACTCAAAGAGGGTTGACTGTGTTTTACTACCCCCGGCCTTTACCCACCCATACAGTCCCAGGAAGAGTGGCAGTCACAGTCAGTCTGGCATTCATCAATGGCAGATAGTCTTTCTCTGGCCTGGAATGAAGCAGGTGAACTAACTGAATGTGGCCTTGGAACGAACTCCGAGGTGAATCAATCCACTCGTATACAATATGACTGTCAAGTGTCCAGTAGAGCCAGGACTAAGGTCTGTAAATAATGGGCTTCATGCATCTGTTGTGGTGTGTGTGTGTGTGTGTGCGCGCGCGCGCGCATTTGTGTGTGTGATGGTGGTGTTTGCGTGTGTGTTTGTAATGTAAAGAGAAGCAGATGTTGCGAGTTGGCCTTTGCTTCCAGGTAGGGCGATATGAGGAATTTCTTTGGTCTTCTCTGAGCGCTCCAAATAGGATGTCTGCCTGCAGGGACAACTGAGTGACAGAAAACCGTTCCGTATTTTTGTCACAATGGGCCAATCTAGTCCTTCGATGCTTTTAATTGAAGCTTTTAGTCTTGGACTAGGTTTTATCCATGTTTTGGAAATGGGCCTGGCAAATCAGCTCGATTAAGGGGGCTTAGAGAATTGGAGTTACACATGATTAGATGAGAGCATAAAAAAAGCATGAATGATTGTCTATTAACTCATTGAGTGCCAAAAACGTAATATTACGTTTTTCCTTCCCATGCGTTGAGTGCCAAAAATGTAATATTTAGTTTTTAGCTTTTTTTTTAAATTATGAAACTAGACACTCTAACACACCTTATATGTGATTTTGGGAACTCTGTGATGAATGGAAATGAAATATATGACGATCGAAAACTCATGAAAACGCACAATCTGGACATTTTATCTGGACATTTTATTATAACTCGTTTGCCGCTTTGGGTCGAATCAGTGACGCATCCACGTCAGCTCAAAACCAGGCCATTTTCGTGGGTCTATCACTAGGTGGCAGTCTCGCTGATCACTTCCCGGAAAGTTTACAGGCAACACTTCATATTTCATGAAAGACGTTATATCTCCATTTCTAGAAAAAAACAGCGATTTTGATGAAAACTAGCCACTGTTTAGCTTGGGATTTCTCAGGAACAGAGGCGTGTAGAAATACACGGTTTGCACCCACTGAGAGCTTAAAGTCTCACCTTTTAAACGAGCCATTGTATGTGTTCATAGCTATAACACAGAATATGCTGTGGCTGTACAAAAATCATCAACAATGGTCTAGATTGCTTGCACTCTAGGACAAAGCCTCCGAAAACAGCTTGGCATTCAATGAGTTAAAGATGCATTTACTTCCTCGACGACTTCAAGGTTGTTCATGATGGAGAGAGAGAGAGAGAGAGAGAGAGAGAGAGAGAGAGATGACATACTTGAACACAAATCTCAAAAATCTCAGCATTTCTGATCTGCCACACCCACTGGGACCACACACTGGAGTGTGATTTGTTTAAAAGCCAGAAGCTGTGTTTAACATACTCCAGCATCCTGTTTTAAAACATATTTGTGTGGCTTTCAGTTCTTTTCGTGTTTGATTCCCTCTCTCTCTCACACACACACACACACACACTTTCTCCCTTCGTCCCTTCGTCTTATGTTGACTGTTTTCTCGGGTGAGTCGCTCATCTGTGTCGCCACAAGTGTCCCAGACTGGTCCCAGGGGCCCCCTTTCTCATCTCCCATCCCTCTCTGATCTCCGCATGTGGGACAGCTCACAACTCACCCTACCCCCTCCCCACTCCCCCCCCCCCAAAAAAAAAAAAAAAACCACACACACTAACAGAGTGAACGTTCTCCGTGGGTATCTGTTGTGGTTAGCTACTGCCCATCAGTGGCCACAGATTCCACCAGCAGCCCCATCGTACCAGGAGAGGGACTGCACATCATTCTTTTGAAGTGAGTCAGTGACTCAGTCTGTCTCTGTCTCTCTATCTCTATCTCTCTCTGTTCCCATCCTCCTCCTCTTTCTTTCTCTCTTTTCTCTTCCTCCCTCCATCTTGTCCTTCCACACCCCACAGTCTTGCAGTTGAGGCTCCAGCAGAGGAGGACCCGGGAACAGCTGGCAGACCAGGGCATCATGCCTCGTGAGTAGCACATTTCTCCGACCCCCCCCCCCCCCCCCCCCATCCCCAGTTCCCTCCCCAGGTCCCCTGACCCACCCCCACCCCACTGTGTCTCTCTCTTCCACCCCAATCCTTCGTCCCGTACCCTCCCGTGCCCTCCCCAACCCGTCTCCTTCTTCCCCCTCCTGGTGCTCTGTGAAGTCATAGCCCATCTTCAGGGTGACAAGTGAGCGTCATGGCATGCGTCATCCTGGCCCTCCATGTGTAAAGAGCTAGAGAGGAAGGAATGGAGAGGCCGAGGGAGAGAGTCAGGCAGGGGGAGAGAGAGAGTTAGTGTGGTATGCATGTGTGCGTCTGTGTGAGAGGCTATGTAAACTACTATCCTGTGCATGTTTATCTGCTCTGTGTGACTTTCTGTGTGTGTGTGTGTGTGTGTGTGTGTGTGTGTGTGTGTATTTGCAAGAAGGTGACTGAGTGTGTGTGTGTGTGCAGATGTGTGTGAGAGAGTCTGTATTGTGTGTGTGTGTGTGCAGACGGGAGTATTGTATGTGAGCATGCGTGTGGTCGTGTGTGTGTGTGTGTGTATGTGAGAGCGTGTCTGTTAGGGTGCATGCTCGCCTGTAACCCGACCCCCCCCCCCCGGCTGCCGTGCGTGGCATGGGCCTGGCAAAGTGCCCCACGCACTTACCTCACGATAAAGCAGCGAAACCCGAGCGGCCCCTGACACCTTGTGAAAGTTGATCTATGTGACAGTGCTTTAAACCAGCACCGCTCCCCCACCACACACACACACACACACACACACACACATACACACACACACCCCAACCACAAACTGAAGGTAGCCTGTTGGCTCTGTGGCCCGTGAACGAGAACTAGGCCGCGCGTGCGAGCGTGCGCGCTCACGAACAGTCTGACCTCGCTGGAATGCTCTCGCCCCTGGAGAGCCTCTCCACAGCTCCGTCCCTCTCCTATCTGGCTCCAGGGACGCCTCCGCGGCCGCACTGAATTTACACAAGCAACACCTGCTTAGGTGGCGGACTGCTGTCCGTACCGCTGGAAAACACATAGCTCAGTGGCCTTGTGTATATGCCTGAGGGCGTCCCGGTGATAGTACGGTGATGGGATTGATGTTGTGATTACATATGTGTATATATAGATAGATACAACATGTGCTATGATAGATCAAAGTGTCCTATTTGTAGTAGTTAGTAATTACAGATGCGGGCTAATGGGGAATACCCCGCATGTTTTAACTGTTTACTGCATGTTATGACTACATGTTATGACTGTTTACTTATTACTTACCTTTACAACATAACACTATAATGTATGAAGTAGGAGACTGAATGTAGCCTGTGCCTTTAGAGTATAAATACATTCTGCATATTTTCAGTCCTGCATGGAAATATCCCATCCCAAACGTCCAAGTGTAGTCATATCTTTTCTATAAGCTACAGACATCGTCTGTATCGTTACACATTGGATTGGAGTATTTTTAAAAGGGGGCTGTTGAATAGTGTCTCTGGCACAGTTTGGGCCTTTTGCAGAAAGCCATAAGCATTAAGATAACCGGTGGTAAGTGTGTGCGGGAAAGGAATCCAGAGGCCGGCCTAGTCCTATCAATTTCTCGGAGTCTGCCAGAGATAAAAGCTAAAGAGGGAGGAGGGGAAAAAAAGCTTCAAACCTAATTGGTCTGTGGACCTTTTGAAAGGATTTTGCAAAAGAAAAGAAAAAAGATTTCAATTGGTTTATTTTTTTCTGTCTTGAGTTTCTAGTACATTAATGGATTAGGCTGAATTTTATGCAGCGGCATTCCGTAATTTGTAGGAGTATTAAAATGTCCACTTCCAGTGATGTAAGACTATTTGGTCTATTTGGTGACTCCCTTCGCAAGCCATACATCCTAAGCTTCTGTTTAAGGAGTTGATCTTTCCAGAATATTCTGTTTAGATGGTTTTGACCTGCAGTGTTTTTGTGTTGCCTCTGGCGATCTCATCGTGGCCAGCAAAATATCACTCCACAGTATTGTTTGGAAACCTTCAAGAGACTTTTCCCGCTATTCCGCCCTTATTCTTTCTGCAAGTTACAACTAAATCCCTCTTTTTAAGATTAATGTGTGTGTGTGAGTGTGTGTGTGTGTGTGTCTGTGTGTGTGTTGAAAGGCAGCAGGCTGGACAGGGTGTGTGTGTATGCTCTGTGTATACATTTCTTCAGGAACATCTGGTGTTTATTAGGCTCTTGAAAGCAGAAGTCAGGCCTCTCAGGGCTGGTTGGCGTGTGGCCTGGGAGGAGCCAGCCGACAAATGCCTGGCTGTCTGTGTGTGTGTGTGTGTGTGTGTGTGTGTGTGTGTGTGTGTGTGTGTGTGTGTGCCTGTGTCTGTACTGTATGTGTGTGCGTGCATGTCTGTCTGTGTCTCTGTGTCTGCCTTTTGTGTGTGTCTATCCTAGCAAGTATTCCAGGTGATTATAGTTCTCTAGCATCACTATGCATTGGATGTGTTGACATTTAATGTAGTATGTGGTCATCCAAATACCAAAGGTGGACTGTGTACAAATACATACACACATATACACATACACACAGACATACATACCATAGATTCAACTGTGATCCTAAGTGAAACTCATAGGTTAGAGCTGATGTCACAAAAAATGTCACAGCTATGGGAACACATACTACATGGACACACTGATATCCCTTTAACAGGTGGAGCAGAGTGGTAGCAGCCCTAGCCTGGTATCCTGTTGGCATACTCAACCTATAGCATGACAATCACACCTGCCAATAGCTTTTCTCCTTTGTGCCCCCCCAAGAATGGTAACCTGTCGACACAGTGTGTGTGTGTGTGTGTGTGTGTGTGTGTTGTGTGTACAGTGTACCATGTACCCCAACCAGATGATCTTTTAAACCTGTGACAAGCAGCCCTGTCTGTTCAGTCTGAGCGGTAGGGGTCAGAGGTCGTTAACGTGGAAGGGCCCGCGTAGAGGGGCTCCATCTAATCACTGCTGTTCAGACACTACAGTTGGCAGGTCGCAGGGCCAACAGAGGCCCATTTGTAGTGATTAGGAAGCACCTTATCAGCAGCGGCTCTGCCATATCTGAGGGCAGGGATACTAATTACTGATGGGGAAGGAGGAAAGGGTGTGCTGTGGGGAACTAGCCGTCAGTGAAACCCACCATTGCGTCTACTTAGAAGTGAAATCTGGGATGGATGGGAGGGTGTCCAGAAGTGCTAGTCTGGTCCTTGTGTGCAGATGTGCGTGTTGATTATGTTTTCAAAATCGCAATGGGAGGCAACCACTTTAGTCCATAGTGAACACATGAAAGAGAATGCATTTGAATGTTGAATAAATTACACAAACAACATAATATACTAGGATGATGAGGGGCATTATTTTGAAACATACCTGAAAAGTCTGGGACATATTGGTCTCCAATGTTGCTGTGATTCATATCCAAACTTTGATGAAAGCCTAGTAGACGTAACAAAAAAGGAAAGGAAAAAAAACGATGGGGGGAAAAAAGAAGCTGACCAAATAAGCTCTTCTCGCCGCAACTTCCACCGTATTGCAATCAAGCCTGCAATTCAATCAAGCCCACTATCCAGCAAGGGGCAATCAGTGTGAGGCAGTGAAACTGAGATGGCGAGCCAGCACAGGTACTGCCAGAGATTATTTATGTAGGATTTATTGACAAAGTGTGCGCAAGCGGCCTCCCCCGTTATGCGTGTATCACATTTATTTAGCTCGCTTTCATTTATTTTTCCAGCCTTGAAGAGCCCAGCTGCATTCCATGAACAGAGGAAAAGTCTTGAGCGCTCCAAGGTCAGCAGCAGATGCCACACTGTCAATATTAATTCATCGACAGCAGCACAAACCTCCGGACAAACAAAAATGATTCACTTTTTAAAGCACTGCAGGAGATCTAGTCTAGAAAGAACTCTGTGCTTAAATGTTGTCCCCTTGTCATGCTGTTTAGACATTTGAAGACTTGGTTGAATCCACAGATCTACCTAAATACTGAAATCTTTTTGTTTCACAAAAATCTTAATAAGATCTTCACACACAATCTTAATAAAGAAAGCCTTAAACAACTTAACCCCTTTGACTCAGTAGTATAAATACTGAAATTGAAAAGTTAAATTGAATTTGTGGTCTCATGGAACTTGCATGTGTTCTACCCATGTTCAGTGAAATGACATTAAAGCAACACATTACTTTGAGTAATTGGTAATGTCAATATTTTACAGACTGGGGATTACTTAAAACATAAAATCAGAAATAGACCAGAGAAATCAGACTTGGTCAAGATGCGTATATTACCAGGTAAGAGCTGTAGTTGAGCTTTCTCAATAACAATAACTTCAAACAGCAATTAAACCCAGACAAGCTTGCATCATGACATGTGCATGCAAATAAACTCAAAGCCTATCCCCATGTTTTCGAAATGCAAAAGACGTGATCTCAACGACTGCTGTGGAGATTTACAAAAACATGTTTGCTGAACGCAAACAAACTGCATGGCTCTTGGCTGACGCGCTCTCATACACACATGCGCACACACAAACACGCACACAAATAGACGTAGACACACATACGCAGACACACTGCATGTGTGTTTACCACTGCCGTGAGCCGAGTGTGCTTGATCGCCGTTGACTGATTGCTCTAGGCGCGCCTCAACTTGGACGCACGCTCAATAACTGTTTACTCTACCGACCGATCACTTGCGCTTGCCCTGTGTGTCTGCATCATGTATGTGGCTGCGCATAATGAAAGTGGTGGGGGGATTAATAGATCTCACAATTTGTTTTGTTTACCGCACAGATTCGGCAGCCAGCGAGGGCTCGGCCACGCACCGTGAAACTCCGACAAAACTAAAACGAGCCCGGCTCGCTGACGACCTTAATGAGAAAATTGCTCTCCGCCCGGGTCCCCTGGAGCTGGTCGAAAAGAATATCATTCCTGCTGACTCAACCGTTAAAGAAGCAGCCATGAGAGGTATCAGTGGGGGAAAATGAGAAGAGGTGGAATGTTTTTTAACTGCGTGAGAAATACCTTGTGACTAAAACACGTCTTTGAGTGTACAATGCTGCCCCTTCTCTTCACTTTACACTCATCCCCACTAAACGGTCCATCTACATCCCCCTAAACATCTTAAAATATCCATCCGGGCATACTTTGACCACAGTCCTAGTATTTAACTCGGAAGTAGGGACGCAAAAGTAGAACAACAATTTGGTAGAAGTGCTATGTCATACTTTATCACTTCTCAGCTGAACAATGGCCAATCTAAATCCCTCTGAAACAACAAGATTTTTGGAACAAATCAGCTTTTTACTGTTTGTTTGCTATTAATCAAACCGAAATGAGAACTGTCGTGCTGTGGCATACAGTATATTTGGAAATCTAAGACGAGCATTGTGCTGTTGTTTTCTTAATGACTTCACAAAGGGGTTTTAAGATTTTTACGTAACAAAATCTGGATGCATGACCTCAGAACTTACTGGTATATGACCGGGCCGACCTTAAAGGAATTATCCGGAGTAAAATGCACTTTAGATCAATTTACTGATGATTGGGAGTACATACGTTGAGTTGACATCCAAATCATGTCATTCGGATGTGTTTTGAGAAAGTTCGATGTTACCGTTTTTAGTCAAAGCTTGTTAGCGTGGAAGTGAGAAGTGTGCTCTGGAAATTCACAATTTCGTCGCCGTTTAAAAAAAAAAAAAAAAAAAACATAGTCCAGTATTTCTTTTGAAATTGAAATGAAGTTGTATGGACTGGACTATGTTTTTTTTTTTTTTTTTTTTTTTAAACGGCGACGAAATTGTGAATTTCCAGAGCACACTTGGCAATCGACTCCTACGGACTTTCCCCTAAAGATGGCAGCAAAGATGGCAACATTTCCGGAAAGGTACTGGCTTGATGAAATTCATTCTGGACTCTCTATCCGACCACATAAAGACCTCGGGATACTTTGGTTTGGCTTTAGGGACCCTCTACTCACTACCACGTAAGTGCAATGTTGTTTGGAACTGTAGAAGAGGTATAAAAATAGCGTTTTGTAGCGGCGAAATAATATGCCCTTCTCACTTCCACGCTAACGAGCTTTGACTGAAAACGGTAACATCATCCGTAAATTGATCTAAAGTGCATTTTACTCCAGATAATTCCTTTAATACTACCACACATTTTAATGTTGAATGTATGAAGTTATTTGTCAAAGCATAAATCACACCATCAAGTTTGGTTGTGCTCTGATTTAAATAAACAGTCTTGACGTGATGGCCATTGCTTCCAGCGACCAACAATAACAACGCATGTCTGCATGTCAAGGTTCTTTGACATTTTCATCATCTCCGTCTGACGCATCACTCGGTGTAACGCGCAACTATTCCGGAAATGTTTGGGAAAAATTCCTGAGTATCCCTCCCTCCCAGCTTTTTCCAGGCCTTTCTCTCCTTCACCCCCTTCCTAACAAACAACGTTTGATTTACAGGGCTGTTTGCCTTCCCTTTACCAACGTGAGGTTGCAAAATGTTTACGATGCTGCACGTCCCATCCCAGCATCATTGTTGCATTAAGAGTTCCTCCTGATGTTGATGGGTCACTTTTTTTTTGTTTTGTTTTGTCGTCCATACTCAAAAGCAAACAGTCGAGTCGAGGGCTCCATCCTCCCACAGTCGCCGGGCAAACGGGATTGCATAAGCCAACTGCCGCAAGGTTGGGCGTCTTGTTAGTTTACATTATCCCTCTACAAAGAGGAGCGTGTTTTATTGAGACAAACAGCAGCTGTATTTAGATCCACCCTCTTTCTCCGAGATCAAATGAACGTGGGCTCCCCCTGTTTTGCCCCCCAACCCCATCCCCCCCCCGCCCCCGCTCCTCCAGCCCCTCCGACTCTGTTTTGACTACACGTGATTTATATGGCTCCAGCGAACCACCTACAAAGGTGTCTGACAAGACATGGCTGTTCCCCAGCTGTCTGTCGTCCACCAGGCCTTGGGACCCCTAAAGCTTTGCGGATGCCCCGGAGTCCTTTTGTTTGTACGTCTGCGAGACCACAGTGTGTTTTACCGAGAGCCCTGCGGTTTCGGGTACAGAGATGGCTCACAGAACATTTGCTACAGTGACCTGTTTTTAAAAAAAAAATGTGAGATTGCACTAGAGCAGAGAGCAACAAGGAAACTGAGCTTCAGGTCTGTTTAAAAATGAGGTCCCTCTAGTTAGTCGGATGTATTGCAGAACTCCCCATGCTAATCTTTTGTGTGTGTGTGTGTTTTTTTTCTGTCTTGCGTTTGTGCAGATAGACTATCTGAGAGAGGCAAGTAATCTGTGATCAGGCTGTTGGCCTGTTTGCGGTGACCTCAGATGACAAAATTAGTAGATAGTCTGCAGTCAGGTGTCCCCCAGGGTCTTGTTATGGTGGGTGAGTGGGGGCCAACATCAACAGGTGGAGGAAATAACACCAGGGGTCATTCTGCCCCAACGTCCAGCGACAAGCCGCCCAGCTCTCGGCCCGTGACCAAGAGCACGATAGAGGAGTGTGGCAGGGCGTGATTGAAACCAGGGTCTGTGCTTTCTGGCAAGTCACATGTTGAGATACTAAATGAGACTCGCTCAGCCACTACCCCTCCCCCTTCCCCCACAAAATACACAGACAAGCACACAGACAGTCTTGGATACACTCAAGCATGTGCACACACAACCAGAGAAAACCACAGACACACAAACACAGTACACACTTTACACAAATTCATTCACAAACACACACAGTATATCTCTCAAACACACACACACACACACACACACACGTTAAGTATCCCTGTAGTAACCCCTGAGCTGACCTCTGCTGCTGATAGAGGATACCCGTCACTGCAGTTGTTATCTTGAGTCCCTCCAAAAGTGAAGTGGTCTTCTCAGTCTTTCCCAACTACATCCTGGCACCTTCAGGCCAGTCGTTTGACTAGGTGGCAAGTGACAAAAGAATGGCAGTCTGCAACAATGGCCAGGACTAAGCCATTGTGTTAAACGTCAAACAAACACACGCAGAAACGTTTAAAGCAAGCCAGCATTTTTTGCTCCCGTTTTCTATATGTGCACATGAAAATGATGAATCCTCTCTTTAGATGTCTCTTGCCTTCTCATTTTCATCATTCATTCAATTCATTTTGTCGTCTCTTTATCTGCCTCTCTTCCTGTCTTCTTCCTCTCCTTTTTTCTTTACCCCTCTCCTCCCCTCCTCCCGGTTTCTTGTGTACTCCACTTATCTGACTGTGTGTGGTACTCTCCTCTCACAGACCGGCCACTATCTTTTATTTATCGCTGCAGTGAACCATGGGAAGTTCCCCAAGCAGGAGGACTCGTACGCCTTCGAGGAGGACAGCAGCAGCGAGAGCCTGTCCCCCGACCAGCCCCTCAGTGACGAGTCCCAGGGCTCGGCCTGTCCGCTCTCCGAGACCAAGGGCAACGCGTCCCCCTCGTCCTCGTCCTCCCTCACCAGCCCGCCACAGGTGAGGTGTGCACACACGCACACACACACACACACACACACACACGTACTCACTCATAACACATAACAGAAACGTCTGATCTTGGATATTACAGCCACCTGAGTAAACATTTGCCTGACGCAAAGATACTTTTGTGGTGTAGGCCTTTTAGTCCTGGCTCTAAATCGAGGGGCAGGGTTCCATTAAACTGGCTGGCGTCTGTTTAAATGTGACTGAAACAACTTCACAAGCTATGTAATAGAATTCAGCTGTGAAGGGATACTGGCCTTGATTATGTTGAGTTACCAGCGATTTGTCAAGTAGTGAATGAAGCCACTGTCCATGACATTTGGTATGAACAGTGGAGACCAGTGGTCTAAATGTTATCTCTTAGATGACTCTGCCCCCTGTGGTAGCTTGTGGAAGTGCAGCGTTCTGTTCAGACTCTTGAGAGACCGTTACCCAGTCTGTGACAGGTCTTTGGCAATGAGCCCACTCTTGAATGCCAGTCTCTCTCTCTCTCTCCCTCCACTTCTCTAAGTGGAAAGAGAGGGTACCAAGGGTATTTGTTTCTTTCCTCCACCATGGCTCCAGGCATGACAAACCTTCACCCATGCTCTCATAAATGAGTCAGATGCCAGGAGACTCCATGTACTCACGTGGAGCTTGGAGCCATGTGCCTGTGTCTGCCATACCCTCTACATCTCAGCTCACTCACCAAAGCAGACAAATCAATCATACTCAGGTTATTTTTATGTTCCTGAACAATATCTACTCCCCATAAATAATAAATTGCTACATTTTGGGAAAAAATGATTTACGTCAGGCAAGATCCAATGAGATGAGATAAGCTGCAGACAGACAGGAAAGAATCCTGGTGTGATAACGCAAGTACGGTTGAATTTAAGGATCGACATTTTCTTAATTCTTGTGTTTCTTTTAGGGATCCCACAGTAGCGATGCTGTCAATCATGGCCAAGAGGAGAGTGCTCTAGAATCAAACAACAAACAATCTACACCCCCAATTCCCGTCCCTGCCATAGTGAAGGTAAGAGGGCGCTTCTTTATATTTGATTTGACAAAACCATTTTCTTACACTCTGCTGTCATTTATTCCTTCTTCAGACTCCAGGTATGCTTTTCCTCCACAATTAATTCAGTTAATTATGATTGATTTCCATTTCCCTGTCACTGATGAAGCCTCCCAAGACTTCAGACAAGAACCGCCACAAGAAGCCCAAAGACATCAAGCCCAAAGTGAAGAAGCTGAAGTACCACCAGTACATCCCGCCGGACCAGAAGGCGGAGAAGTCCCCTCCGCCCATGGACTCGGCCTACGCCCGTCTGCTCCAGCAGCAGCAGCTCTTCCTGCAGCTGCAGATCCTCAGCCAGCAGAAGCACCACCAGCAGCACCATCAGCAGCACGCCCAGTGCCCCCAGCAACAGCAGCATCAGCACCAGCACCAGCCACAGCAGCACCAATCCCAGAGCTTCAGCTACCAGCCTTTGCACCAGCAGCAAGGCAACAGGTCAGTCTCTACAAATGTTTATTTATTTAAGTTGCTAATTCATTATGTTGGTGGGCTTACGTTTGAGGTTTATGCAATGTTAAAAAAAAGTACTGTTAAGTTGAAGCCAAGTCCAAAAAATAGGTTTGAAACATTGACATTAACCATTAAAAATAAAGTGATTCCTGATGGAGAACTGTGGTGATATTGCCAGTCATATAGTTTGCTAAATAACAACATACAGAATAATTAATTCTCCATTTGTTCTTCTGAGAAGTTGTAAAATGCTCTAATAAGGTCTCTTAAAAACGGTGCTGATGTTCAAGTCCCTCTGTTCTGTTCTGTTCTCCAGTGAGCAGCTGTCGACGTGTAGCTCTAGCGCCCCCACCAGTACAGTGAGCAGCTCGTCTTCGTCTCCAGTAAAGACCACCTACTGCAGCCCCACCACCGTCAACCCTGTCAAGCCCGGTCCGCTGCCGCCCAATCTGGATGACCTCAAAGTATGTGGCAGATACATACTGAAATATGAGTTTATAGACATCGAAATTAAAATATACAATATAGGAATGGATATTGCCATGATAGATGACAATTTTTTTCAAATTTCAAGCTAGTTACAAGATGTACAGTATGTATTTTAATCATTATTTTCTTGACAGATCTTGTAATTTTATTTTGTATTTTTGTTAGAAACCATCCATATCACAGAATTTGAAAACCGAGACCAATATTAAATATTGTTTGAAAATTTTTCTGTTGTTGTGAAGTGACCATTTACAGAAAATGTGTATTTCCACATCCACATTGTGCCTTCAGGTGTCTGAACTGAGGCAGCAGCTGAGAATCCGGGGTCTCCCCGTGTCAGGGACCAAGACCGCCCTCATCGAGAGGCTCCGGCCCTTCCGAGACCCCAGCTCTGGTTCGCCCTCGCAGCCCGGCGACATCACCACGGTGACCTTCCCCGTGACGCCCACCGGGTCGCTGTCCTCCTACCAGTCGCCAAGTTCGTCCAGCGCTATGTCGCACGGCGGCGGCTACTACCCGTTCTGCAGCACCAGCTCCACGCCGCCCATCTCGCCCGCCTCGTCCGACCTGTCGGTGAGCGGCTCTCTGCCGGACAGCTTCAGCGACGTCACCATGTCCTCGCCGCAGTTCGGCCTCCAGGCGTCTCCTGGCCATCTGAGCGCCGACGAGGGTTTGGCAGTCGGCCTCGGAGGAGGAGGAAACAACGGTAACGGTTGTCATGGCATTGGCAGTGGTGGTGCTGGTGGGGGTAAGGGAGGGTCGGGGCTAGACGCTGAGAAGGACAAGATGCTGGTGGAGAAGCAGAAGGTGATCGAGGAGCTCACCTGGAAGCTGCACCAGGAGCAGCGGCAGGTGGAGGAGCTGCGCATGCAGCTGCACAAGCGCAAGCGCGCCCACGGCATGCAGGACCAGACCCCTCCTCCTCCTCCTCCTCCGCAGACAGCCGGGCAGCCTCCGCTGCCCCAGGGCCCGAGCACCCCACTGGGCCCCCATCACAACCAGCAGCAGCCGCCGCACGGCCTAAACCTGCACGCCCCCCCCAACCCCAACCAGATGCAGCACTTCTACCCCAACGTGTCCGTCAAACAGGAGCACGTGGCCTCCAGCTGCCCCCTGGCCTCCAAGGCTATGAAGAATGGCAGTGGCGCCGGCGGGGGCAACAACAACAACAACAGCAGCAGCAGCTGCATGGAGGGCATTGGGCACTGTGGCATGATGGGAGCGCCGCCTCGCTGTCCAGAGGCGCCGCCCTCCCGGAGCCCCTCAGGCCTGTCCGCCTTCCTCAGCCCGCAGTGTTCACCTCAGGATTCGCCGGGCGCCAAGACGTCTGGCAGCCCCCAGCCTAACAGCCTGTCCTCGTCACCCAGCCACACGTACATGGTGCACCCCCACGCCATTGTCAGGGATGGCTGTGCCCACGCCCAGGCAAGCACCAGGCCGCGCAACATGCAGGTACACTTCCTTATGTACTGGCAAGCTGTATACTAGAATGTGCAATGGATAATACTATTGATGGAAAAACATAACATCCCTGGTAAAATAGTAAAAAAGTTACAATTAATGTCTGTGTATGTTTATAGCACAGACAAGACTAATAATAATATAATAATAATAAGCTTTATTTGTATAGCACCTTTCATATACAGAATGCAGCTCAAAGTGCTTTACATTTGGAGCATGTAACAGAATAATAGAGTCAGTCAGTCATTATCAATCACTTTCACTTAATTACGAGGGAAACAATATGTTTCACACTCCTGAGTTTGTAAAAATTAATAAGGTATCTTGGTCTAGTTCAACCCATGTGTCTTTCTCATGTCTCACACAGATCCAGCAGAAGAATGTCGGTCAGTCTGTAAGCTGTCCCTACCCCCCTGACCAGAGGGTTCTGCAGGGCATATACTCCAGTCCCACTGAGGTGGGTCTCAATGAAAGAGCCTCCAAAGCCAAGAGTCCCCACATGCAACCCAAGGTGTGTGATAATGACAGATTTATCTAGACAACTTTACTACATACTGTACGTAAATATGCAGAGAAATCAGCTCAAAAAGCTGAATTACTCAAGTATGTTGACTTGTCTCCATAGCACTATTGGGAGATTCACCAAATTGTGTGAGTTCAGGGCAGTCAACATTTCAGCAACAATGTAAAGTTTGACTTCAGGGACCACCAACCATACACATTATGTATCCATCGCAAACTACCTTTTATTATAATAACCCAACTCACAAAAATATCCCAGTCACATACATTCATCTCATCTCCTTCCCCAGCCCAACTTTCTCCTTCTCACCCCATTAAAAAAAGACAGTCAGTCAGCTTCATCTCTTTCAGTCCTTCTCCTCCACCCATTAATATCTCGCCCCATCTATCTCCTCATGTAGATGGCAGTAATGCACTCTCCCCGGCACCCTGGCCCCAAGTGCCCCATCACCTCCACTGCCTTCTGTAGCTCAGAGCCCGCTGCTGCATCCAAGATTAAACAGCCCCCCTGCTATGAGGATGCAGTAAAGCAGGTAAAGCAGACCAGCCCCCACCCCTCTCACTTTTAACCCTGCACCTCCCAACCCCACTTTCTCGATACACCTCTTGGCGCTCCCAGCTAACCGCTAATCGCTACCTAGCCTTCACACCTCAGCTTCCAGCTGCTTCCACCAGCAACATGGAGTGCTTCCACTCAGGTTCACATAGTGTTTTAACTTAGCTCCACCAGTCCCTTTGTTTCCCTTGCACCTTAACACAAGGTGCTGACCGGCTGTATGAGGATCATGCCATATGAGACTGAAACAGTGTGGATGGCTGTGTGGGTTCCTGCTGTGTACACTGCTGTCATAACAGCAGCATCTGCTAGACTGACTCTTTCAGATGTTGTGATAGCATAGTAGACTAAACAGCACACTTTTAATTGAAGTAGACTAAACAGTCCACATTCAATTTGAACAGAAAGTATGATCTGCTCCTCGACATGATCATATTTACTTGAACTCATATCGCAGGTCATCAATGTTGTTGTGGTACCTTGAAGTCGTACAGTTATTTGCTGAGTTGAAATATGCTGCGTGCTGGCACTAGAAATACCAATCTGCCTATGCCAAACATCTCAGCCACAGATGGCTTGAATGATTGAAGTGGAACCACCTTCTTGTGTTTCAGCAACTGACTCGAAGTCAACAGATGGACGAGATTCTGGACGTACTCATTGAAAGTGGAGGTGAGAGGCGTACATTTATATTCACATTTGCAACTCGTATATCTGTTAAATAAGGAGAATTAGATTAACAAAAATGCTTTTGCAACATGTAATTTCAGACGTACGTAATTGTAATATAGGTGTTGTTCTATGTCTTAATGGAAATTAATCACTGCCTTGAAACTGAAACCCGTCGTCGGAGCCTGACCTCCCACTGATAACCACCCTCAGTCACGAGGGCTGTATATCACCCTGTAATGAACTCCAGCCTTGGTCTGGACACAGTCATTAAATCCCCTGTGCTGTGTGCTATGTTCCCCTCCCTCCTTCCCTCTCCATCCCCTTCCCTTCCCCTCTCCTCGCCTTCCCTTTCTCTTCCAAGAAATGCCGGCTAACGCCAAGGACGAGAGGTCCTGTGTAACCAAAGTTGTGCCTCACCTTACAGTGTCAGCGGGCAGTGCCAGTGGCATCGCCGTGCACAAGTTCCACAGACACTATGGCGGCCACATGTCGCCTTCCCAGATGCCCTTTGAGCACGGCGTGAGCCACGGGGACTGCCACCTGGAGGCGCTGTTGAGCAGTTCCATGGGCCGGCAGGGCGACATCGTCCTGCTTAAGATCGGCAGCGAGGAGGGCCAGGGGGAGGAGGCGGGCGACGGCGGCGGAGGCTTTGCCGGCTCTCACCAAGACGACAAGATGCTCGGCAACCGCGACATGATGGACACCCCGTTGTCGCCGATGGCCACGAAGGTATCGCCCGTCCCCACAGATGGCCAGGGACTTGGGATGACGTTCGCTGAATCGCCGTGGGAGACCATGGAATGGCTGGATCTGACTCCACCTAGCTCGGCGACGGCTTTTAACACCATGCCTCCGACTGGGCCGAGCATCTTCAACACAGAGTTCCTGGACGTGACCGACATCAACTTGAACTCAGCAATGGACTTGCACCTGGAGCACTGGTAATGTTTACCAAGGAACTGAGAGAGAAAGAGAGAAAAAGAGAGAGAGAGAGAGGAGAGAGACAGAACCTGCCCGACTCCGACAACCAGCCGACAAAAACAACTTTACAGTTACGTGCCTTGTGCGTCTGTGCCATTTGTCACTCTTTGACACCATTTTAGATATATTCTTACTTCTACGAGTGATTTTGGTCTTCTTTGGACAACACATGCGCACAACCCATTCAACTTTTCTTTCCATTTTGGATGGATTCTTATCAAGTCAGTCCATTGAATGTAAAGGACAAATTCACCAATGTTGCCTTATCAAAACATACATTTGAGAGTAGTTTTGCAGTTGCTATGAATTTTGTCATGGTCCATTAAAACTTGAAAACCCTTATTTTGACTTCTGGGGTAATGATATGTTTGTATTACTGGAAACAAGAAGAATCTACAAACAGAATTGGACATAAGAGGAAAAAGCGAAATCATAAATGTTTCAACAATGAAGAATTTGTAAATATTTACACTGTATTATTCAGAGGACAAATATATACCTATCCATGTGTGTGGTGTTGGAAGGTACACAGTAGAGGACTTAAAAGTTTTTATCATTTACTCCAATATTCTATTGTACATATGGGAATGTTCACATTGCACCTTGAGTAGTATAGAACTTATCACACATTAATTATTTTTGCATATATTGTTACTACAGCGTAAACAGTGCTATTCTGTGTGAGCATTTTATATCCTGTTTGCTGAAGTGTAGATTGGCAACTTTAGTGGTGAGGGGCTTTCAGTACATATCACCTTTCTATCACCAGATATACTTTGAGTCATATTTTGGTACATAAATAATGATTACAGCAATGTTACCTTCAGTGTGCCTTTACTCACAACTGCTGGACAACTTCCTAGGGCTAATGTCAGCACACCATCACTACAAAATCACAGTGGAATTCTTAGAATTCTTAATTGGGCAGCTTAAAGCCCACCAGTCAAACTATGGGCCTACAAAATTGTGTTGTTGTATTCAAGTCTGGTTAAAAAAATAGCTATGAGTTGTTAGTGGAAATCTTTTTAGCTTAATTTTGTATTTGAATTATTAACATGTCTTGGCCCAGTGTGCACTGCAGTTAGGTACCTCTTTTGCTACAGACTAGGCCATTGCCACTGTTGACACTAAGTGTATCTACATAAGCTTAAGGTAGAACAATGGCCAACTCACATTATTTCATTTTTCTATGTGTCCCTATTTCTTGGCCTTCAGACAGTTCTGCAGACGACACAGCTAGATGTGGCTAGAGGTGAACACATAATTCATTTTGATTCCTGAATTTTACACACTATTTTTGTTGGAACATTTTGTTTTATTTTTCTAATGATTGACTGCAACATTTCTGAGTGATTGTGTATCTCACAGCAGCAACCTATATCTGCAAGTATCTATCTCACACATCTCGCAAGTCTATCCAGCAACTTTGATTTTCTCAGAATTACACATCTTCACATCTCATCACATCTAAATGTAATTTACCAAATCTAAATGTTTTGTACTTTACTCTATATATATACTGCTCAAAAAATTAAGGGAACACTTACAGTTTTCCACAATTGTTAAAACACATTTTTGAAACCTTCCACCCTTTTCTCCATTCTCAAACTACACAGAATGTCTGTCAGTTCTTGCAAAATAAAAAAACTTCCCTCAAAAGTTTTACTTGTGCTCAGAACCAAACTGTGTCAGAGTACCGATCCAGTGTATGATTGAAGTGTTCCCTTAATTTTTTTGAGCAGTATATAGTAAGCCAACATGTCTTACACCAGTGACTACATCTTGGGATTGTACTATTACCAAATGTTATATTTTAGTATCTTTTTATTGTGAAAGTATGTGGACCTAACTGTCTATCAGTTTAACAATAGCTCAATTCTGAAATGTAGCCACATTTTCATCTGTATAAACCTGTATGCAAAGTTGCTGTTTGATGGTTGAAAGTCTCAGCTGTTTGATGTAATGTCTCCATTTCTGAGGCATTGAAGTCATAATTGCATGGTACAAAGTCACAATGCCATGTTATATAAATGTGTACACTAGTGTACAAGGTCACTATTAGTATAGTGAGATTTATGTGAAATAGTCACAATTAACAACATGTCAGCTTGGCATGTCGAGATGTAGTTCATCTTTTCTTATGTGAATGGTCATTCATATAGCCATCCCCAATTTTAATATCCAAGGGTCTCACTCAAATATATTTATTTCAGTTTTTGTTTTTCCTTAAAATATTTATACATTTGGTAATTTATATGACATTCCTTTACGTCTCAATGGGATTCATGATATAAAAAAAACACAGGTATCCAAGTACTACCATTTTAACCTTGCATTGTTTTAATATCATGGAATGTAAACAAAGTAACTTATGATTTACTTTTCTTTTTTTTTCTAAAACGTGTCTTCTGTTTATACTATATCTCCCCAAAGTTTTTATGTATACAGAATTTACTACATAAAAAGAACCACTTAAAATGGGAACTTCCCCATTCTTACCAGCACTTGTGAATAACAAAATGTAATGTATATTTGACACAACCATTTTCCTTATATACAATTTAACTGTGAACTGTACTTTTGGTACCTTATCGCAATGTGTTGCCTATCTAATATGTGACACGTATGGGACCTTTTAGCTTCAGTTAGATTTTTTTTTAAACAGTGAGATGTATGCCCAGAAATAGAGGTACGGAGTGGGGATGTTTAAGTCTCTTTTTATCTTTGGATTCGACCCACTAGAGGAAATAATTGGCTGATACAGATTATCTTGGCCTCTGTCTCATTGGCTATTTCCTTATTGGTGGTAACACAATTAGAGCATACTGAAATTTTATTTGTTCATTACCGTGCACAGGAGAGTCCTGAAATGTTTTTTCTCCTCAAGCTGTTCTGTGATATTACAATGTGAAGCCAGCTATAGTTAAAGTATCTGAGAGAAATATATGGCAGCTTGAACACTACCGTACAGTATCTTAACGTTACGGTCCCTAATATTCATCCATTAATTTAGCCAGGCAGTTTGCCACAAATGTCCGTTACATCAAACAATAGGAGGTTGTATGATTAAGTTTAGACAAAATGATTAAGTGCATAAATCAAACTGTGAATCAACTGCAATGTAGATACAGTGGTCATTTAGGGGATGTATGCAACATTTTGCATTTTATTTCAATCTTTTTACATCTTTTTACATGGAGATGAAGTCACCTTAAATATAAACAAATGTTTTATTAATACCTAGTCTACAGTTGTTCAGTGACCAAAAAGTGAGGGGTCAGCTTACTCGGATATGTAATATTTCCCATATTAAGTTTTCATTGTCAAATATATTTTACAAAAAAGATACCCCTCACAGTAGGGTCCCCACTGCAATCATGACCAGCAACAAGAGTGTTAGAATATTTGCTCTATTTTTTCAAGGAAACACTATTATGGAAAGAAAAGAGGAAAATAACAGATTGGACTTGTTTACACCTTCTATCCCTAAATATTCCTTGTCAGAAAATGTCTGTGAATATGGAGGTTTAACTTGGCCAAATGCAGCTCACTTTGCTATTTTCTTTTCCTGTGTTTGTGTACTGCTGGAATATGACTTTAATCACACACTTTGCATACTTTGTTTATTATTACCTTCCTAGAAGTGTTGGGAGTTGATTAAGATTAAGAAAACCATTGTTGTTGCACATTTGTTCATCTTGGTGAAGCATGGAGGTTTGTGTTTGTTTGTCCCCCCCATGAAAATAAAAAATGACAAAGAGCTTCCTTTTTGCTTGGCCACGGAACAGCTTTACAATGTAAACCGTCTCAGTATTTGTCTACACCACTGTAATATTAAAGAGGAAAAAAATAAATAAATGTAAACACGATGAAGTCCACATGTTTATCCTTGTTTTTGTCCAGTGTGTTTGTGTTCATCTTTTACATGACACCTCTTGGAAACGTAAAATATGTTTTTGCACTGAAAATTCCACCATGGACTGAACAAAAAATCCCTCTAGTTGCTTCAACATGACATCATTTTCAAATGTCAAGGTCAGTCTGAACCCTATAAAATGTGCAAGGTAAGACCCCCAAAGGAGTCAGACAGGAAGTTTAGATATGTCTTAACTAGATCCAATGCAGTTATAAATAACAGTGATGTTACGAGTTGAGAAGTTCATCCCTTACATGTTCCCTGCCACTAGTACAGTAGAGGAGTAAAGCATAAAGACAGAAATTAATATGTGCCTGCATTCTTCAGACATCACCTTTTTCATTTCAGAGTCAAACTGACCTAAAATCACACACAGTGAATTGATAAATGGTAGCAAGTAAATTTAATTCTCCAATATAAATGGCTCAATAGGTATCGATGTCCACACAGATTTATGCCTCTACAACTTTCTAGCGGAGTCAGACAACATTTTTGCAAGCAACTGCCTGGTGTATGGGTGTGTGTGTGTGTGTACATACGAGTATACAAGTATGCATGTGTGGGGGGCATCTATGACATTGCTGCTAGTTTGTATCATAGAGAGAGGAAGACCCATCACTCAACATTGTATGACACTATGAGCTATAGGCAAAAGGTTAATCAGTGATCATCTTAGTACTTCAACCCTTGTAGAACAGCAGTAAGTGAGGATATAGAGCAGTACTTGAAGACTAGAGCCGAAAAGTAGAATCAGGAGAGTCATTTAATAAATAGTTCTCCAAATCAAATGGACACTTTTAGCTTTAATATGTCTGACACTGGGTCAATTTGACCTACTCACTGTCCATCCTCAATACTTGTGGGTGGATAAACTCATAGATTAAGATAATATTTAGCACTGTAAATTATTTGGATTCAGACCACAAACACTTTTAGATGATAACAAGGGTTAGTGTGACCTCCAATATAATAGGAGGAAGGGTTAATAATAAATGCAGTAATTTAAAAAAGAAAAATCACCATATCTAAAAAGGAATTATTGCAATAACAAGACCAAATAAGGAGGTCAGTGCATAAAATGTTGCTGATCAATTTACTTTATTTAGCCATTTTTGTATTTCCAGACCTTACAAAACAATGATAATAAGGTCACAAGTCAAATCCTAATTTAATAACAACTGACCCGCAGGCAGATACTTAGCTCATATCATTACTATGTGAACACTAAAATTTCATGGATACTTTCATAAATATATGTGAAGTAAATAGGAGGAGCTACCGGACTGCCCCAGCACTCCTGCTACAAGACATAGAAGGCAACATCCCTGCAAGTCATCTTTTTTTTATTCTTGTGTTTTAAACAATTTGCTATGGTTCAGAACATACATTTAAAATATTTTCACAGTGTGGACATACTGTACACTTTCTCCCCCACCCCTCAATAAAGAGACATTAGAATAATACTTGCCCTTAATATTACTTTGCCCTTCACTATTAACATTCTAATAAATTGCCATTTTTACATCATTTGTGTCTACCTCCTTTAAAAGAGATTGTGTCAACATTACAGGTGAAAGTTTATTTATTTATTTATTTTTTGTTTGTTTGTTTGTTTCGTTTTTGACACACGCAAGTAAAAGTGTAGAAGAACAGAATTCATAAACCGATACAGGAGTTTTCATGTCAAAGGGCCGCAGGCGGCACAAATGGAAAGCAGACAAAAAACAACTGCCCTGTTAAAAAGCAAAGTTCAATGTTTTATAAAACCGCAAGTCATCTTTGATGTGAATCAGTCGAGATGACTCGCACTGCTCCAGTGATTTCCAAACTTGGCCCTCCTTGACTGCCGAATACTGCCTGGCTCCTTAAGAATGGGATTGATCCAAATCGAACCATTTCACTGGACACCTTTACTGAGACATTATGCATCCATTTTGAAAGTAACGCGAATACGGTAGTTAGAAAAATAAGGAGAACAAAAAAAAAGTGAGAGAAAAGAACATTCCATCGACACAAGCTAAGCCGTCATGCTAATTCAGTTGATAGCATGCTGTTTGCATCAATGTGTGATTTCAGGTAAAGAGGCAGACTCCATTGGCCATCTGTACAAGGACTAGGGCAAAGTGGAGGATGTAATGTGAAGTTTTACAACGGTCTTACTATTTGCGCAGATGAAGATATAAATACACATTTACAA
Source organism: Alosa sapidissima (assembly GCF_018492685.1). Lineage (NCBI taxonomy): Eukaryota > Metazoa > Chordata > Actinopteri > Clupeiformes > Clupeidae > Alosa > Alosa sapidissima. Next base: position 12,045,277 of record NC_055980.1, on the reverse strand, counting down.
TTTATGAATTGTCTTACCACTCTAAGCATACACACACCACATCAAGTAAACTGTTCTTCGAAGGAATAGTCCTTTTATGCGGTGTAAACATTTTAGCGTTTTTGTACACCATGAGTGAATTCTGCATCTGAAAGGCAAACTATCTTTTTCTTTTGAAAATATTGCATAATCAGAAAACATAATGAAGCCACAGTACACTTTTTGTTGTTACGTAACAATACTTTCGCATACGCATTCAATTACAGAAAAGCGCAAGTGTTCAATGTGGTGATGTGCTAAAATGCAAGTGTGGGTTGGTCTGTATCCCACTGACTGTACATTGGCATATTACTATAAACATATACGGTGACTGAAACACATGTGGATGGCTTATGGTTTTCCATTTGAATGCAACTTTGTTTTCTTATTTGGTAAATCTGTATTTGTTTCGGTGTGTTCAAGTATAGATTTAACTTTTTTTTATTCCCATTCAAGCAAAGGTGAATGATGGTGGGATCAGACAGTGAGAGTTCAAGTTTGGTTTTCTACTCATGAATATAATGTTATGGCAAGATGGAACCTATGACTCGACACTACAATGTGTGGCAACTGTTGAAGAGAATATGACATGTCATGATCAATATTTGATGGACACGGATATGAGAGCAATGTTTATTGCACAAAACGTTTTGGGAATTGTTCTACGTCATTTGTTTTGTTTTGTTTGTATGTTTGTTTCATTGCTGTTTAAATAAGAAACCATGTCACTATGCGATGCTGTGCACCCAAAAGGTTACCAAAGGTGACCCCTCGTTCCTTGGTCAGAGTGTTGAAGCAGTGGGATCAGTCCCCATACATGGGCGAGCTGGGCGAGGTGGGCATCTGGTCGAGGATCCTGCACACATAGCTGGCCACGTCCACCTCTCGCTCCTCGTACATCTGAATGAAAGGGTGCCTCTGTTGGACACATACAACGTCAAAAATTACAGCATCATCTGTATAAAGGAACGGAATGCCAGCTTTTGCCATAATTTGTATGCGTTTTTGTATCGTTTTGAATAACTCAATACTGTGATGCCCCCTGAAGGTCATGATTTTTTTTTCTGATGTGCTGTTGCATTCCCTCACAATAGTTTTGCATTCCTTCAATACTTTGGGGTACCGAGACACAAAGTCAAATGCATTACACTACAGCATCATTTGTAAAGCCTTATTTAGACAGGAAGAGACAAGCAGCAATGAGAGACTGTGGATTGATTATGAAATTCAGGAACTTGTAGCGATTGCAGGCGAAATAACTGTTGACGATGCAAAATGTTGCCCAACAAAGTATAACAAATCTCATCTACTGTAGCAACACATGATGGGCAACAAGTGAATATCTGTATGCCTGTAAGTCACACACATTCTATATACACCATATTGTGTGGAACCCCCTGAAGGTCTTGGTGTTATCACACACAATACATTTTGCATTAATTTATTTGCATTATTTTTTTCTGAGCTAGTCAAGTATTGTTAGGAAATCCAAAAAAATGCTCAGGAAAAAAGTAATCACCACAACTCTCAGACCTTTAAGGGTTGATGTCACAACAGACTTCAATGTAAAATATGAATAGAGATGCCATGCATGTGTACCTATATGGATTCACACATTTAGATACAAAACCAGACATTTGTAAATACTGTATATCATAAATTGGTCTACTCTAAGCAGTAGAGGGTGAAGAATTATCATGGCAGTGTGGTTCACTACAAAAGAACGGACAGACATGGAGGACACTTACCAGAAGCTCTCTATACTTTGGCCTTTTTGATTCATCCTTAGTAAGGCTGGAGACAACAGAGGTGTAGAACACATGAGTGATCATATATTTATCACAGTGAACATGGGCTGCTTAAGAAGACATAGTCAGCAGAGGTGGAGGAAGTAAGGGGCATTAAAGATCAAATGGCCAGTTTCCCGTACGTGGACGAAGCCTTGTCTGGACTAAAAGAGAACTTTAATAGAGATTTCCATTGTAAAAAAAAGCTTTCAGTCCAGGGCTAGGTTAATCCTTTTACAGGAAACTGGCTCATAGTAAAACAAAATCCTCTCTGAAGCCCCTCCCACCTGACAAGGACACTGAGGCTGAGATAGGTGACTGATAGGTAGGAAGATGCCATGCCTAGCCATAGTAAAAATGGTCTGTTAGTCTGTTCAATGTTACTGATTCACTAGAGTGTGATATTCACAGAGGCACTTTGTTATTTGAGCAGGACAGGAAAGGAAAGGTGGTCAATTAAAACATTCCCAAAACATGCTAGTTCCTCTACTGCTAAGAAAATACCAGAGATGAATTTGAACAGAAAGGTTTCGTCCACAAGAGGGCAGCAAACCAGACAGGCAGGACATGCCAGACATGTTTAGAAACTGGGGAGACAGATGGGGGTGCTCACCATAGATTGACAAAATTGATGAATTTCGGGGAGAACTGCCTGTCCTCAGAGTTGCATAGCTGAGGGGGATCCCCCTTGACCACCTGGGTCAACTGGTCAAACACACTGTTCCACTTAGGGTAGGGGAAACGACCTGTAGCCAGCTCGTACTATTCAAAGAAAAACACACAGAAAAGTATAAACAACCAAAATAAATACAGTTAGTTGTACACTATACATAAAACATACAATCATACAGTTATGCATTGTAGATACAGTTACTTAATTAGGTACATCATACCTAATATGAAGAATAAAAATGATAACCAGAGCTGAGATTATACACAAAGACCTTATATACAAAACCTTAAAATAATGCTAAACATGTGCTATGAAGACTGCATATTTTTATAATCATGCTGAGGTCAAATACATCAATCTCCTCTCTGGCACCCACCAGAGTGATTCCCAAACTCCAGACGTCTGATCGGACATCATATCCTTGCCTGGAAGCACTGGGGTCTATTCTCTCAGGCTGTAACATAGGACCAAGCATACCAAGCGTAAGAAACACTTTCACAAGATTATTTCCAGACATAAAACAACACATTCATTTATAGTGACTCTTATTCTGTTGTTGTTGTTTCTCAGCCCATGTGACTCCAAAGTATTTCTCTTGTGAGAGGTTCAAGAATTGGAGAAAACAGACTATTGATTTACAGCTGTCTGCTGGAACTAAAATAAGAGTTCAAGGAGACTGGGTCCGTCCGGCTGGCTGACTGGCTTGCTTGTGCCCTTTGACCTCTAAGTGGGTTAATTTCCCTCTTGTGCAATCTGTTGAAAATATATTTACTATATTGTCAGGACTTCAAGTAATATAGCTTTTCCACAACAGGAATGTTTGATTATGTAAGTAGTTGTATGAAAACAAGGCAAGGACCGATTGGGCCTGACATCAAGCTTTGCTTTTAAAACAGATATAGGTCAAAGAAGGGAACTCTCTTCATCAGTGGGAGAATGCAAATGCCTCAGTGGTCAGGCTTGGGTCAAGTTGAGTCGCCTCAAATGAACACCTACACTCTAGCCTTCACCTACAATTATTGCAATTGGTCAAAAGTGTGTCAAAGCTTGGACAGTGTTTTTTTTTTTGAGTTCGAGTCACATCAACTTGACAGAAACAGGAACATGAACTTTCAAACACAGCAGTGTTGTGACAACGCTGCATTCTCACCGCCATATAGGGCCTGCATCCGGCATCTCTGGTCTTGGCTATGGAGTCCACCAGCTGGCCACTGATGCCAAAATCACAAAGCTTTATGTTGCCATTTCGGTCCAGGAGAATGTTGGAGGGTTTGATGTCTAAATCGGTAACACAAAAAAAAATGTAATGAGAGGAATGCCGGAACCCATAATGTCAGAGTGACATTCTCAGTGTTTTATTTATTAATATATCTTTTGATCCTTTGAGGACAGTCACTTACCTCTGTGGATTATTTTCAAGTTTTCTTTTAAGTGATTCAGTGCTTTCACAGTCTGTGAACAACAAGTAAGGGAGAAGAGTCACAACACCATCTTTGTTTGGTGGTGATACATCAGACACAACAAGTGGAAAACGGGTGAATTGCCTGTTGATTTACTTACGGCTAATGTTATTTTGCCCAGTATCTCCTCTGGAATGACATCATCTAATGCACAATATACATATTTGTAGAATTTGTCGAATGAGGTAGACATGAGCTCCATACAGATCCAACAGTCACCCTGAAAGAGAGCAATGATACAGAGGGTCAAAGCAAATCTCACAAATTCTACATAAAAATATAACTGTAACCAACACCGGACATCATAACAACACCGGACATCATAACACATCACACACATCACTGTACCAACACCAGCTATCATAACAACATATCACATTCAATGACTAGGTTTCCATGCACACCATATTCTGGTTATGGCAATATTCAAAATAAGATGTTTCCATGTCCAGCGGAAAAGGGAATGTTTGCCCGTTTACATATTAATATTCTGAATAAACCAACAACGAGCAGAAGTAGGCTAGTATCTGCGTCATGACGTCTCAACGGTCTCTGGCCCTGAATTTCATTCATGACTGCAAAATAGGTGAATCTGGCTAGATTAGAACTGCTATTGTTTTGCATTTTAGCCTTATAATAGGCCGCCTTGAGAAGTTTTCAACCAATCTATCAGCAGTGTGCGCAAAACCTGCTTCTTTGAGCATTGCGATGCTTTCACCCATCGATATATTCCATTATGACATTAAAACTTTCAGGTTTTAAAACATAAATTGATCTCATCTTCACTCTAGAACTTTACTTTACAACTTTAGACACTTTACATTTGCCAAGTGTCAGACCATCAAACCAATCAATCAAAATTCCTTGCAAGAACATGTGCAGACAGAATTTAACATTCCGAAAGGGGCATTTTCTGACTAATGTGTTTACATGTCACAATATTCCAGTTAAAGGAGGCATATTCAAGGGGTGCTATTCAGGTTTTTATCATGGTGATATAGTTATCTGTCTCCACATCATTAGATATTGAGAGAATGAGAAGAGGACCCCTCACCTCTCTGAAAAGAGCGCCATAAAACTGGACAATATAGGGGCAGTCGCTACTCCTCATGACTACATCCAAGTCCATCAGCAACTGCTTCTGCTCCTTCTCATCGACAGTGGAGCGAATCCGCTGGAGACAATCACATGACCAGGAGATGAATTATAGCACCAGCAAACAGAATATCATCCATTTAATTCACTCTGTTGCAAGCACATCTGACATCTGGGGCCATAATTTGATTGATGTGCAAAGTCTTAACTCTGACTAAAGCTAATTTAATAACTAGACAAAATCTATTTTCTAGTTTATCATCATTGGGCAAGACACTGAAGCAAAAACATGGGTGAGTCAGCTAACTTCTCAAAAATGCCACACAATATCTGTATTTCAGAACTTTGCTTGCTGACAGACTTTGCACTTTGCAAATGATATGACTTCACAATGATATTTTGTATGTTGATATGTTTGCCACAAATCTATAGAAAATCATGTATTCAAATACAAATCACAAGCATCAACATATCCACACAAAACATCATGTAAGTCATGGAAGTGGCTGTGTGCTGCACCTTCACGGCCATGATCTGGTTGCTGGGTATGTGGACCATCTTGTTGACAGAGCCGTAGGCGCCTCTGCCGATCTCGCCCAGGTCTTTCAGGTCCTCGGCAGTGAAGTCCCAGTGCTGCTCTGGGGAGATCTTCAGCTTCCCCGACGACTCAATACTGTGTGTCCTCAGCCTCTCTCTGCACACGCATACACGCACGCACACACACACACACGCACAAAAAAAGTTGTATGTTAGATGGATTCCACAATCAATACAACACGTGATCCAAATGGGTTAAGAGTGGTCACACCCAACTCCAAAAATGTGTGATGACTTTCTTCCATTTCACACTATTTACTGACATCAAGAGATCCACATGAGAACTACAGCAATGACATACAAAAGTCATGTTGAATACAGTGTGTCATGCATTTCTACTTTTTATCCATGACTATCTGAATTCAAGATGTGATGTGAATTGAAAGAAAAAAAAACTGAAATTACATATGAGGGTTTTGGAATGGAGGGGTCACAGTAGAGATTGGGAGCCTTGTTGTTGGTTTCATGGGAGGATTGGCAAAGGTTAACTTCAGGGCTCTGCGGTTAGCTGTAAAAAAAAACAACAAAAGAGAGGAAAAAAGGGGAGAGAGAGAGAGAGAAAGAGAAAGCAGAATGTTGCAGAAAAATAACAGTCAGTGATTTGTCTTATTGTGCACACACAATGTACTAAAATAGCCGGTGCAAATACTGTAGTGAGAGACTGCATTCTATATTACAGAGATGGATGTCTCTGCAGAGTCAGTATATAGGAATTGCTCAAACAAAATTGTAAGGTCTTCGAAATGAACGTCGAGTGAAAGGCAAGAGTTTCCTGACACTCCCTCATCCCGTGCATCCACATAGCCCAGTTGATGACAAACATGAGACATGTTAAGGGTGTTCAAAAATGTACATAAATAAAATATGCACATAAATAAAGAAAAAGGCATAATTGCAAGTAGACCAAAGATGCTCAATCCTCCAACTGCACTTTTATTCAGCTGCTGTGGCCCTAACTTGAGTAGTTCTGATAATACTCTTGAAAGTTCCCTGACATAGATGATTGGCGTTCTACATCCAATGCATATGCTCATCAATTATTCTGTAAACAAAAGTCTATCGAGAGACAGACCGTTTGGTAGTGGATTGAGCATCTCTGTCAGATATCAGAGGCTTTCTGTCATTCCCCACAGACAGATAAAGAGTGAGAGCTGACAGAATACCATACAACTGGAGGAAAGAGGATAAAGGAAGAATCACCAGACAGAAAAATGCTTCTCTTACTTTGAGAGGCTCCAGCCAGGTTAATCTGAAACCCTATTGTGAAGAAGAAACCTCTGAAGGCATGTCACTGCATTCCATGCGCCCACATTATAAAATAAGGGACCCAGGAAGAGAGAACCATATCTACGTTCTAAAAAGCCACTCCTTCCCTGGATAGTGTTCTATATAGTAAATAACTATATGGTGGAGTGTGAATAACTATATGGTGAAGTGTGAATAACTATATGGTGCAAAGGAGTGGAAGTTCAGAACACACAGGACTGGTCTTTTTTCACTGAAACATGCACAATGCAATGAAGCACGATGCACAATTATTTTTCGGTCTTTGAGGCGCAAACCTATGCTGTGGTGGTCCTTGCTTCTGACCATATGTGAAATGATAACAATCCATGTGTCATGAGGACACTGAACTGCTGTGGAGAGTGCTTTGCTGATGGAAGTACTCTGCCCAGTTATATTTTGACACATACAGTACACAGCCATTGCTCATTCTATAGGCAACTAATGTTTAACCAAAATGGTACTGATTGCATAACAAAACAAACAAAAAAACTAAAAGAAGTGCTTCTAATGCCACCATAAGGCTGATGAAACAAAATGAAAGTATTTTTTATGACAAGCAATGCCATGGATCTGCCCTCTCTTGACATCAGCTCAGTCCTTTGAGAAGGGCATGGTGTTTCATCTCAAAATGATGGAAATCATTTTAGAAGCATTACAAACAAACAAATATATAAGTACCTGATTCATTTTGACATCTCCAGCAAGTGTTGGAATCTGAAACGTTATAATAACATTTATTATTTTGGCGATGGAGAGAGTTTCAGCTACCAGGTGATAAGAACACTTATTACAAGTAGCCTATATGATATGACAAAAATGCAGACGCAAGAGACGACGATTACTCTCCTATAATGTGCTCCAAATGTTTTATAAAGATAATAAACCCCTATCTATGAAGGTGGGGCTGGCTCTTAGGTAAACGACCCTTTCATGCATTCGTCACTTAAATCTTGTTGCAAGCAAAGACTCATGCAACAGACGAAGGCTAACTACAGCTATGAATAGAAAGGGATCATACACTACACTGGAAAGCTAAAAATTTAGCCAGTCATCAGGATAATCGGTAATGCTATAAACCAGTACGCTTTTGGATGAAAATAAAATTAAATGGCAGAAGTGAGCACTACAGACTATAAGGAAGGGAATACGAATAGCATAATAGTTTGTTAGCCACAGGCCTATGCGGTGGTGGTAGGCTACATGTAGCAAAATGACCTAAAATCGATCCTTGAAAACTCAATCGAGACCATGAAAAGCCCACAACTAGCCCATCCTTTCCCCACACGAACGCAAAACGAATGGTAACACAACTGCCACTGATCACATAAAAAGCTAAACAAAATAACAAGGCCTACTCATTGATAGGTAGCAACACTGTATCACTACGTTGCAGTCGTGACACAGTGAGCATACTTTCCCCCAAATAAATTCCAAGAAGAAATTTCGAGAGGAAAAGTATCCGTAAATAATCATCTTACCCTGCATGTTGGTCATTGTTGTTAAATGTTGAGCCTGCGTTTGGTAGTGGTGTAGTATGGATCCTGCGTTATTAGTCTTACTGCAGGAGGAGGTTGTTGAATTGGTGCTAGGACTGGGAGTCGCCATTGTTGTGTTTGATTCCAGCAGCACTGTGGCTGCAATGCAGGGAGTAAACTTCACCCTTTCCAGACAAGATTAAAACGCAGCTCACCGTCCACGTCTGTTAACGCAAGTCACGGAAGAATCATTAGCTATAACAAAGATATTAAGGGGTTAAAACAATTTACCAACGCGGGACACCCAGCTTCGGTGCTGGGTATTACACTGTCCGACACACAGAAGGCCAAGTTCTGAGGCCTGGTGGGGTTGCCAGGTTAGGTAATATTCCCCCTTATGGATCCTTACGCATGAAGGCAACATACCCAAAATTGTACTATGGGCATCATACAAATAATAAGTCAATAGGTATTTGCAAATGTCATAATATAAAAAAGCAAAAGAAAGAGTGAAATAGTCTGAATCAACTCTTTGCCACCATTAGCCAGCTTTGTCAGAAAGGCCCACTGAGCCATTTGATAGCCTATCCAAAGACACCCAAAAGCAGAAGTGCAAATTTGTGACCATTCCACTGGGTAGGCTACTGACTTCACACACCTGAAATGTGTGAGAATATATAAATGATTTGAAAATTCAACAGTAGGCCTATATCATTACCCCTTTGTCCAAACACTATATTATCCTATTTGTTTAAAATGTAAATAAAAAAAACAAACAATACATGCTAAATAAATATTAGACAAGCAGTATGTCTTTAAAAGATGTGTTCAGATTTATTAATTCACATAAGAGTATTCTCCTTCGTTTACATTCAAGTGCTTGATGCTGTGCTATCCAATACTAATCACAGTCTTCCTAATGGTCAATATATATATATATATATATATATATATATATATATATATATATATATATATATATATATATACACACATATATAACATGCTAATTCATGTGTGTTCAAGGTTTGTAGGCTATACTTTTTTGTAAACAATATTTGTAAAGATTTCCTTTACCCACTTTCATTAAATAAATTACTTTGTGAATGTAATCTTTTACCTGAAAAGATTCTGTCTCTGCATACAGGGCATCCACAATTTACCCAAATGGAGAATAAAAATCAGATCAGAATGCCCCATTTTTACTATGACTAACAATGTAAGTCCTGAGTTAGAAACTACATTGCTTACAAGTTTCATAGATATAGGACCAAAACCAGCAGAGATTCCAAGTTCCAAGTTACCCTCAATAGAAAGTCATGTAATTGCACAAACATGTTAAGGTCTGCATCAGAGAGTCCTTATACATCGCTTCATCGTGCAACCTCAAAGATTTCCAGGATATTCGAGCACACGGTCCAACATCCTCCCGTTCCCCTTGAGGACCATGCGGTCCTCATACACGTGCACAGTGCCGTAGGCGTTGCTCTCCGGAGGGGTTTCGATGACCCCCTCTAGTGTCAGGTGGTGGATGCCAGAGCAGTCCCTGTGGTAGCCTCCGTCATGATCGTGTCCGGCCATGAAGCACACAACACTCTTGTGGGACTGCAGGATGGAGAGGACCTCGTTGTAGTTCCAGGACAGGCATATGGGGTCAGTTGAGTCTGGGTGTACTGGCAGGTGACCTGCGAGCAACATTGGATATTCAGTTGTGGAGTGGATGGGTTGTTGGTTGTTTATTAAATAAATTAATGGTCACAACCACAGGCATAATATTGTGTGTCCCAGATCAGATACAATTTACTGTTATGACTGTTGTAATTACTAAGGTGGTTCATGTAAGCATTCATGGAAACAAAATCCATTCAAAATGGAAACTGTTACTGACCTTGCTAATTTCTTGCTTTCTAACATCTTGAATTTCCCCTTGAGGATCAATAAAGTATCTGTCTACCTATCTATCTATCTATCTATCTATCTTTCTGCGTGATCTCTGTCCATGTGATCTTTAATAGAATTTTAAAGCCAACTTACTGGCAACTGTAACTTTTTCCTCCGCCTCGTCTGCTTTACTCAGCACTCCGTCCAGCCACTTCAACTGGTCTTCGCTGAATCCCCCATTGAATTTGACAAATCTCTGCTCCAGTCCTGAGAAAACTGTTCACAACACAAAGGCCATTTTGACACCACACTGTTAAGTAGCCTACTTGAAGGGCAGAGTCACTTGCCTTAGGCTACACTGAGAAAAGACATGACAGCTGGTTACCTGGGGGATGGTTGAGGTCCTCATTGGTGTTATGGTCTTTCAGAAGTTTCAGTGACTGCTCGTACTTTTCACTTGACTGCTCGCGGCCTATGATGCTCATATCATAAGCATCAAGTACAACAAATCGAAAGTTGTGGGTGGGGCTAAAATGGTATGCGTAAAACTCGTCAGCATCAGAGACGCTCTGCTGGTTGGTGCTGCTGTTAAGGACAGAGGACAGAAGCGCGCCTCTGGTGAAATTATAAAATTCATGATTTCCCCAAACGTGATGCACTGCCGGGCTATGGTCGAATACTCTTACAACTGTATCCAGTGCACGTTGAGAGGCGTCATACTTTTTGTTAAATCCATCGATTATATCCCCAAGTTGCAGAATGAAACTAGGTTTCACTTTTTCCTCATCCCAGCCCTCGTTCGCTTTTTGTAATAACCTGAGACTATTTCTGTAGTACCGTTTCCGTGTCTGTTTAAAATTTAACCCATCGTCTATGTCAGCATATTGAATGTCAGCTATTATTCCAAACGTAAACACTGGCGGTTTACAGTCTTCCATAGTTTTCGTTGCCCGTAGTTGCTTTAGTAACGATAGCGCTATTCCAGTTTTGGTCCGCCTGAAAAGCTTCCACGTACAACTCGTTCGACTGGCCCCTACCTTCACAACATGATAACAGTTGTGAAACACAGCCAGAACGAAACACCTGCGCAACTGCTGACTCACTGTCCGAAATCGTTTTCCACAAGGTTTAATTCTTTGTTAAGACACATGTCAGGATTTCTATGCAAACTCCGTTCATAAGCATTCACAGAAAGTTGACTACAAGGACAGCCGATTGTGCTGGACCGGTCTTTATGTGAGCGTACGTCGACCTTCCTGTTTATTTTCTAGGTTTGACTACAAACGACTTCATGCGCAAGTTTTGCGCAGAAGACCGCGTTGTCTAACGACGGGTTATCTTCGTCAGTTTGTATATATTTCTTCACCTTATAATTGTCTTAGAATTTCAAATGCCGCTTTAAGGATAAGTAGTCATCTCTGTACCACACGGGAAACATTACTTAGGCGTGCAATCATACAATTTCATATTAGCCTATATATTTAGCCTATAATCTAATCTATATCTATGTGGCTATTTAGCTCATGAGACTGAGAGACACGTAGGTATAAGTTTTATTTGAATTGGGAGTGTGACAGGTCATCATCATAGGACAGTGTACCGCCGGTATCAGAAAATTAACATTGGGCTTTAGATATTGTCGTTGTAATGTCAATATAACGACACTAGATGTTGCTACTGGACAGCCAGTGTAGTCCTATGGGCATAAATGACCAAAAGGCCATTGTGGGATAGCGGAAACTGTATGCCCTTGTGAGGGCCCAATTGCCTCTAGAAATCAAACATCCCTTGTTTTATCATCACTTCCACTCAAGAAGTCTGATTACACATTTTTTTTAAAGAACTATTTACGCTTAAGTCTCTTAAGATTGAAGTGGGTTTTATTTTCCGGACAATATATTTTTAATTTAATAATTATTCAGGGTTTGGCATTGTTAGAAACAAGTTGCATGGGCAATTTATAAGATTAATGCAACAATTAACCTCATCATGCATCATCTATCTGCATAATATAACATCATTTCAGAGCATCTGAAGCCTGAGGAAACACTCAAAATTGACCGTCAGCTGCCCAAGACTGCCTTTCCAGATAATGTGAAGTTGCTTCTGGTCGATGACTCACTTTCACCGTTTGATATTTATATCCCACCATGGAGGTCTTGGTTACCCAGAAGTAATCCAGGAGATTTGCATAGTTTATTTACTGTTTTTCTCCTTTGGTTAGAGCAAAGTCAAACAAACCTTCCAGAAAAAGCCATGATTACAAGGGAGAAACCACTTGGACCGCCAATCCTTTTTGTCTGCACATTTACATTATGTAGTGTGCAGCCTTTGATTCATTGTTTGTTTATTTTATCGTGGTCCAGACAAGATAACTAGACCAAACAAAATTCAGTTTTTAAAAATGTACTCCTATATTTCATATGACGCCCTTCTTCTGCTATCAGTAGGTGAGAAACACCAGGATTAAAAGTAACCCCAACTTAATCGCCCATCTTTCTCCCATCTGCCCAGTCTTCTGATCTGGTTTCAGTGATTAGGCTTTCTAAGGTCTACGAAGGCGCACAATGTTTCCATGTGTCATCATGCCATTAGATTAACATCCTAAATCAAGTCTGTTAAGGATCTGCTGTTGACATGTTGAAAATGAACATCACCATCTGCAGCTTTATGGTCTATTTGACCCAGTCCTAGCATGGATGGATAATTTGTTTTGACCATTTGGCCAGTTAACAAAATGAGAAAAGCTGGCAAAGTCATCAAGTATGGTGCTTTAAGTAATGGACCGTTTAAAAGTAGGCCTACATAGCTTATATAGTACACTTTTCCATGCAGAGCACATAAACAGTAAATAGCAGACCAGGATGTCCAGTTTCCTTATGTTGACGCTGATGTGACAAAATATCAGTTGCTGAGGCATTTCACTTTTATCAAAACACATCTAATTTTCCAATAACCAACCAACACTACTATGTTTACTGAAATACAAATGGCTATTTACACTAATTTAGTTTCACCAGTCCTGATATCTTTTAACACAATACAGCATATAAATAATTAATGTACAGTATCTATTCATCAAAAAAATAATATCACCATAAACATCAGAAAGGTTTGTTAATCCCGAGTTAGTTTGGCAGTATAAAGCAATGAGCTCATCTTCTGGTCCAATCTTGGCTGCCGTGCAAGAGAAGAATTTGTCCTCGACAAATCCACCTCGAATCAAAGGGGAGTAAATTCCAAAGCAGTTTCCACTCCCAGCCCTCTCCGGATTAATCTCAAGGGTTTCAGAGAAGATCCTTCAGGAATTCAAATTGAACGCATGGTCTGGTGTGCCTCGTTCTTGGCCTGCGAGCATAAGATTAAGAACACATTACTGATATCTGAGTTAGTGTCCCAGTCTGCAAGTCAGCTGTTTGCATAATTGGAGTTTAAGACTGTTGTTTCTGTGTTGTGTTCATGCTTCCAAAATGAGCACATTGACTTAGTTGTAAATAACTTGGATCAAGCTGAGAGGAAAATTGATGGAAGAAGGTAAGGTTGACATGACCCAGCAGTACAATGTGACATTTCACGTAGGTGCATTCTTTATGAATGAAAAATAGACTGACAGCTTGACAAAGATGGCTTTTCGCATCAGGACCAGATTTCATGTGATAATTACTATCCTTTATGCGTGCTTACTGGGCCTTTTGTGTTGGATGTGACATCAAAGTGGTGCCTGTGAAAAATGCCCTCAGGAGATCATCTGTTTCAGGCGTGTCCCAAGACAGGGGGGCAAACACTGCCCTCTATGGATTTGTGACAAACCCCTCATGCCATGTTTTTATATGGCATACCAAATCCCCATGTGCGCACACGCACACACACACACACACACACACACACAAACACTCAGGAAGCTTTTATCCAAATATAGGTGGTCAATCATGATGTGGGCCAAATAGTTGCCTATAAAAGCTGCTGGGGTTGCAGAGGCTATTACCATTTGCTTGAAACGTTTGCAGGTATGTCGACTCTTTCTAATGTCATTCAGTATTTTTGCTTTCTATGAAAGGTAGGCTATTTTTACTGGACAGAATTAAAAGCAATATATATGATGTATCGTTTACAGGAACATCACACTGGATAGTAGTTCATTGAAAGAAACAGATCAGATTAAGGTAGATAAACTATCTTCAGTGAGCACCACATACATTTAAAAATGCACAAAAACAAACATAATTAATTTAATTTGTGGTCTTTTCCTCAGAAAGAGCAGCAGCAGCCATGAGTTCAGACGCAGAGATGGCTGTGTTTGGTGAGGCCGCACCTTACCTGCGCAAGCCGGAACGGGAGAGGATTGAGGCACAGAACAAGCCATTCGATGCCAAGGCGGCCGTTTTTGTAACCGACGCTAAGGAGCTCTATGTCAAAGGCACACTCAAGAGCAAAGAGGGTGGCAAAGCCACTGTGAACACTGAAGCTGGCGAGGTTAGTTGGCAACAACAAACACCAAACAAAAAGATAAAATCTTCACCTATTGTCATTAGGTTGGCCATGCCACAAAAATATACAGTAATTTCCTGTTGACATCTACAGACTGTTACAGTAAAGGAGGATCAAGTCTTCCCTATGAATCCACCTAAATATGATAAAATTGAGGACATGGCCATGATGACCCACCTCAATGAGGCATCCGTTCTGTACAATCTTAAAGAGCGTTATGCATCTTGGATGATCTATGTGAGTTAATCTCCAGATGTTGTTATAAAATAATTAACACTTAATTGTGTTTTAGATAAAAATGTGGTATTTATGGTTACTAGCAAAGACATTAGCTATAGTGATCCAACTTGATGTTTTAGACCTACTCTGGACTGTTCTGCGTGACTGTGAACCCCTACAAGTGGCTCCCAGTGTACAACCAGTCCGTTGTGGTGGCCTACAGGGGCAAGAAGCGCCAGGAGGCTCCCCCTCACATCTTCTCTATCTCAGACAATGCCTATCAGTTCATGCTGACAGGTTTGCGACAGAGGAATAACAACAAACGCATGACATCATGTGTTTCTTATATCGTAATAATTTTCTTAATATGTTCTCAGTATAAGTATAGTATAAGTATAAGTATAGTATAAGTTTTCCATGTATTTGACTACACTTCATAGTCAAATACATGGATCATAGTTCATGATCATAGTTCATGATCATAGTAATATCATCTTAATTCCTCCCACGCAGTAAAGTGTGTTGAAGTTAACCCTCTAAAATTATTGTTATTTTTAATATAATATATATATATAAAGTCCATGCATATGTTTTTCTCAACAGATAGGGAGAACCAGTCAATCCTGATCACGTAAGTAATCAAGTAGATTCACAATAGACTACAATGATGATGATAAATTCTTAGACCTGCTATTGTTTAGCTTTGTTTTGAGCAATGTTCCGTAATTACTCCACAGAGGAGAATCCGGTGCAGGCAAGACTGTGAACACTAAGCGTGTCATCCAGTACTTTGCAACAATTGCAGTGTCTGGTGGTGACAAAAAGAAAGAGGCTCCAGTTTCTGGCAAAATGCAGGTGAGACACATTTCCATTTGATAATGGATATCTCCATTTTTTCATCAGCAGAGTGATTTAACCACAATGCTTCACCTGCAGGGAACGCTGGAAGATCAAATCATCTCAGCCAATCCTCTACTAGAGGCTTTTGGTAATGCCAAGACAGTTAGGAATGACAACTCCTCCCGTTTTGTGAGTGGACTAATGCTTCTGAAACATGCTTCCCTACATATTTTGTGGCAGAATTTAGTTTAATTAACAATGTTTATATGTTGTTTAGCATAGTTGTTTAGCATAGTTGCATAGTTGTTTAACATAGTTTTATCACATCCAGATTTTTTTGTCTCACAACCTCAGGGCAAATTTATCAGAATTCACTTTGGAACTTCAGGAAAACTGTCTTCCGCTGATATTGAAACGTGTGAGTGTTTCACCATGGCTTCAAGGTTTACTTCATCCCATTTCAAAAACTAAGCACCTTAAAGTGTAATAATTAAGAACTGCTTAATTTTTCCAGATCTGCTGGAAAAGTCCAGGGTAACATTCCAGCTTCAAGCCGAGAGAAGCTACCACATTTTCTACCAGATCATGTCAAACAAAAAGCCTGAACTCATTGGTAGAACACAATACTTTTTTCAGTTCCTTTACAGCTCAGCAGAAGCCCTTTCTCAATCAATGCTTCTAAAATATGTAAACAAGGCAAGTTGTCCAAATTGACTTTGCCATTTCCAACAGAAACACTTCTCATTACCACCAACCCGTATGATTTCCCATTCATCAGCCAGGGGGAGATCACCGTCGCCAGCATAAATGACAGTGATGAACTCATGGCCACTGATGTGAGAAAATGTTACTGCCATTATAATGTTGTCAATGTATATGCTACTGTTGATGCGTGTAAATACCACTGTTACTGCTATTGTTACTACAATTAGGCTACTACTTGGCTACTACTACTACTAGCCTACTATTACTACTACTAGCCTACTACTACTAATAATGATAATAATAATAATAGCAATAATATGTTATTGTGATAGATGTATTGTTACAATGTCACATTGTGTATTGGTATTGTCTTTATTTGTTAATTTATTCACTTCCAGAGTGCTGTGGACATTCTGGGCTTCACTGGTGAAGAGAAGATAAGCATCTACAAGCTGACAGGAGCTGTGATGCACCATGGTAACATGAAGTTCAAGCAGAAGCAGCGTGAGGAGCAGGCCGAACCTGACGGCACTGAGGGTAAAAATGGACCTGATTCATTCACCGCCCATTTCCTATTTTAGTTTTTTTGTTCATTCTCCAATAAAAATGTTCTTGTTTTGGGCTTCTATGACAGTTGCTGACAAAGCGGCTTACCTCATGGGCCTCAACTCGGCAGATTTACTCAAATCCCTGTGCTGCCCTAGAGTTAAGGTCGGAAACGAGTATGTGACCAAGGGTCAAACTGTCCAACAGGTAAGCCGTGTGAGAATGCCGAGAATTTCTCTTCAGATAAGTCTACTGTACATTACAGGGAAAATTACGAGACTGTCCGTAATCACTCGCAGGTGTACAATTCCATCGGAGCACTGGCCAAGTCAGTTTACGAGAAAATGTTTCTGTGGATGGTGATTCGCATAAATCAAATGCTAGATACCAAGCAGCCCAGACAGTTCTTCATTGGCGTCCTGGACATTGCCGGGTTCGAAATCTTTGATGTGAGTGTTTGCTGGATTATGGCCTTGTCCAACAACATGCTATTTAGTGAAGGTAGCTGTGACCCCTGTGACCCGCTGGGTGCTCACCGTGTGGGGGTAACATATTTCTTTTGTTTCTCAGTATAACAGTCTGGAGCAGATATGCATCAACTTCACCAACGAGAAACTGCAACAGTTTTTCAACCACCACATGTTTGTGCTTGAACAAGAGGAATACAAGAAAGAAGGAATTGAGTGGGATTTTATTGACTTTGGGATGGACTTGGCTGCCTGCATTGAGCTAATTGAAAAGGTAATTACATTAGTCGTTTATTTACATTCGGAGTAGACATTCATTAAAACAAGATGGCATCCTTTTCAATACTATTGTACTTTGTTTTAAAGCCAATGGGCATCTTCTCCATCCTTGAAGAGGAATGTATGTTTCCCAAGGCATCAGATACCACCTTCAAGAACAAGCTCTATGACCAGCATCTGGGCAAATCAAACAATTTCCAAAAGCCAAAGCCAGTGAAAGGCAAGGCAGAGGCCCATTTCTCCCTGGTGCACTACGCTGGCACTGTGGACTACAACATCACTGGCTGGCTGGACAAGAACAAAGACCCTCTTAATGAGACAGTTGTACAACTTTATCAGAAGTCTTCTTTGAAACTGCTGTCCTTCTTTTACTCCAGCTATTCCTCTGCTGAGGGTATTTCATTCCATGATGGGGTTTCTTGTAGTTTACATACCAGGGGACTATTTTCTGGGACAATGATAATGTTAACAACCTAAACAATCATATTAAGTATGGTTTTCTTCTTCCTAATATCTGTGATAGCGTGGACTAAAGAGGAATACTGCATGCCTTTTTATGATTCTGAATGTCATTCTCATTTCACACACACACACACACATACACACATACACAGAGAGAGGGAGAGAGAGAGAGAAAATAATAATTTTGTAATAGTCTATATTTTTATATAGCGTTTGGGGGGGGGGGGGTTGGGTGGGTGCCTTACTCAAATTTCTAAATGTCATTGTCCATCCCTAGAAACTGCAGGTGGAGGTGGTGGGGCCGCAGGGGGGAAGAAGGCCGCCAAGAAAAAGGGCTCTTCCTTCCAGACAGTCTCAGCTCTCTTCCGAGTAAGTGCAGTAGTGCAGTAGTACTGTACAAACCCTAAATGTAAGTATATTGATGGGGAGAGAGAAAAGGAAAGAGAAATAAGTTGTGCATATAATGCAGCCTATTGATGTGTCCCTTTCATAGGAAAATCTTGGAAAACTGATGACTAACTTGAAGAGCACTCATCCACATTTTGTGAGGTGTCTTATTCCTAATGAAACTAAAACACCAGGTAGGACATAAGAATAAAACAAATTAATGGACCCTGATAATTGAATAGTAGGCCTATATAACTGAATAACAAGCTTTGAAATGTAAAGTAGCCTAGTAATAAAGGTGCAGGTTTTCTAAAATAATAATTTGAATACACCTATGGCTCTTTACTTCAATTCAGGTGTGATGGACAATCATCTGGTTATCCACCAGCTAAGGTGTAATGGTGTTCTAGAGGGCATCAGAATCTGCAGGAAGGGCTTTCCAAGCAGAATCCTATATGGGGATTTCAAGCAGAGGTAACATTCATAGTATTTAACTGAACATTGTGCAGTGATATATTGAAACCCTCTCTAAACGACATGCCTCTTACATGCAGATACAAAATTTTGAAC
The DNA here is from genome assembly GCF_018492685.1 of Alosa sapidissima. Taxonomy (NCBI): domain Eukaryota; kingdom Metazoa; phylum Chordata; class Actinopteri; order Clupeiformes; family Clupeidae; genus Alosa; species Alosa sapidissima. The sequence continues at coordinate 12,026,041 of NC_055980.1, read as the reverse complement.
TCCAGCGTGATCCCAGAAGGTCAGTTCATAGACAACAAGAAAGCCTCAGAGAAGCTCTTGGGGTCGATTGACGTAGACCACACTCAGTACAAATTTGGACACACAAAGGCAAGTTATTATGTCCTAATTAACCAATGGCCTTCTTATTGTACATGCCTAAGACAAGACTCAGGAGGTACAGCATTGTTTCCTATTTCTCTTATCAGCATACAGTATAAGGAATAAACTAATTCTAAATATGTACTACAACAACAACAATATAGCATTTTTCTCTATTGAGTACTTTTAAAAGCAGATGTCACAAAGCGCACCACAGAAGCAGCAAAATAACAATTATAAAATCATCACCATTACATTCAAGGAAAGACCGGTCTTAGATGTCCATTTGGACTTGCAGGTGTTCTTCAAGGCCGGCCTGCTAGGGACCCTGGAGGAGATGCGGGATGACCGACTGGCCGCCCTCATCACCGTCACTCAGGCCCTGTGCCGAGGCTACATCATGAGGACCGAGTACTCCAAGATGACCGAGAGAAAGTGAGAGGACAAGACGAACTCAAGATGTCGAGGAATGAGTCAGTGGTTTATACACTGAGGACAAAGAGAGGACATATTTCATTTCCAACCTTTGATATTTCCTGTCTCTGTAGTCATTAAAGCTCAACTTCAAGGCTTGAGCCAGTCAATTTTTGTGACTCACCTCTAAACCTCATATGTTCTTCATTACTCTGCTGTACTGTGTTTAGATTCATAACTAAGGAATGAGGAACACTCAAAGATAAGTATGGGCATCATTTCAAGAAAGAAATTATCTGTTTTTTTTTTTATAGAGAATCCATTTACACCATCCAGTATAATATCCGCTTATTCATGAATGTGAAACACTGGTCGTGGATGAAGCTCTACTTTAAGATCAAGCCGCTACTGAGGAGTGCGGAGACAGAGAAGGAAATGGCCACCATGAAAGTGGAGTTCACCAAGTGCAAGGACGAGCTGGTCAAAGCCGAGGCCAAGAGGAAGGAGCTGGAAACCAAACTGGTGACTCTGCTCCAGGAGAAAAATGACTTACAGCTACAAGTTCACACTGTAAGTTCATTAATAGTTTACATTTGTGTACATTCATATTTTGAACAATTGTATTTTTTTTAAAGGTGCCATGTGAAGCTTTTTTAGTGAAAACATCAGAATGTGAGGAAAGATTTGTTTTTATGTAATGTACTGTATACTCTGTGTTGTCCAGATATCCACTAAGCCAGGCTGGCTCTCTTGTAATACCACATTGTACCACATGTGGCCACTATGTTTAACCCAATGCAAGTCAATGGAAGAGAGCGGTGTGGCTGATTTCAGCCTACAGAATTCCACATAGCTCTTTTAAGATATGCATAGTATAGAGACATTTTAAAGGTGTACTGACTGTCAAAGCCAGGGCCTCGATTCTCGATAACGATGGATCTAACCACTCTACGACTGTTCTTTTGAACTTTTGTTAGGTTTTCCGTGCATTTGTTAGAGGGACTTTGTTACCAGCTGTTGTTGTAAAAATGTCAACAGTGATATCAAAATAATGAACCTAATAAGCCGTAACCTACATCCTCAGGAGTCTGAAGGTCTTGCCGATGCTGAGGAGAGGTGTGAGGGCCTGATCAAGAGTAAGATACAACTTGAGGCCAAGATGAAGGAGCTGAGTGAGAGAGTAGATGAGGAGGAGGAGGTGAACGCTGAGCTGACCGCCAAGAAGAGAAAACTGGAGGACGAGTGCTCTGAGCTCAAGAGAGACATCGATGACATGGAGCTGACCCTTGCTAAAATAGAGAAGGAAAAGCATGCTACTGAAAACAAGGTGAGTGTTGAAAAGTCAATCTTAGATAAGTGCAATACTGTTTTGTACTGAATCAGAACTCATGTACGGTCTGGTGTTTGTAGGTGAAAAATCTCACTGAGGAGATGGCTGGTTTGGATGAGATTAACGCTAAACTGACAAAGGAGAAGAAAGCCCTCCAAGAGGCACACCAGCAAGTGCTTGATGATCTCCAAGCAGAGGAAGACAAAGTCAACACTCTGTCTAAAGCCAAAGTCAAACTTGAACAACAAGTTGATGATGTGAGTCCATTTTTTATTGGGCCTATCTGTTACCCTTTCAAAGACCATGGAAATGCAGTCCGTAGTTTTATTTGGTGTATTCTTTACAGCTTGAGGCTTCATTGGAGCAAGAGAAAAAATTCCGCATGGATCTTGAAAGAGCCAAAAGGAAACTGGAAGGGGATCTGAAGATGACTCAGGAGTCCGTAATGGACCTGGAGAACGACAAACAGCAGCTGGAGGAAAAACTCAAAAAGTACAAAACAATTCCATACACATGATATAACTCTGAATGCTCTAGCATGCTCATTTGTACTCTGTACTCTGTGGTTCTATGTTCACAACAGAAAAGATTTTGAAATGAGTCAGTTGCTGAGTAAAATTGAAGATGAGCAAAACATGGAATCCCAGCTTCAGAAGAAGATCAAAGAGCTCCAGGTATTTCCTCTATAAAGATAGCAAAGCTAATGGTGGTTATAGTGCGGGGCGACTGTCATCATTTTCATGGTGATGACTTGAACAGGCTCGAATCGAGGAGCTCGAGGAGGAGATTGAGTCCGAGCGCGCCACCCGAGCTAAGGTGGAGAAGCAGCGGTCAGACCTGTCCAGGGAGCTGGAGGAGATCAGTGAGAGGCTGGAGGAGGCCGGTGGGGCCACTGCTGCCCAGATCGAGGTGAACAAGAAGCGTGAGGTGGAGTTACACAAACTGCGGCGCGCCCTCGAGGAGTCCACCCTGCAGAACGAGGCCTCTGCTGCCGGCCTGCGCAAGAAGCACGCCGACACAGTCGCCGAGCTCGCCGAGCAAATTGACAACCTTCAACGCGTCAAGCAAAAGCTCGAGAAGGAGAAAAGTGAATACAAGATGGAGATTGATGACCTGGCTGGAAATACGGAATCTTTGGCCAAATCAAAGGTGACGGATCGTTTCTTGGTGTTTTATGCCCTTAATGTTATCTTCAAGGCAGCGCTGCCTGGAAGGCACTAGGGTTAGGCATGGGTTAAGATTAGGGTTAGGGTTAGGATTAGGTGCCTTTAAGCCGACGGTGGCACTGCTGCCTGGAAGACGACGTTGGGGGCTTAAAACATCGAGCGTGTCGGATCAGAGCCAAATAGGGACCTTTCACAGAACTTGAACATGCTGATGTCATAAAATTCCTGATCAAACATTTGACAAAAAAAATATGTCTCTTTTTTTCTGATGACAAACTTTGTTATCATACTTTAAGGCCAACTTTGAGAAGTTATGCCGCAACTTAGAAGATCAGCTCAGCGAATACAAAGCAAAACATGATGAAAACACCCGTCAAATCAATGAAATCAATGCCCAAAGGGCAAGACTTCAAACTGAAAATGGTAACTGAGAAAAATGATTAAATAATGACCTATAAAACTTTGCATACAGAATGAGATCCATCTCATTGTCTCCTGACTTCTAGGCGAGATTTTCCGTCAGCTTGAGGAGAGAGAAGCTTTGATCTCTCAGATGTCTCGAGTTAAGCAAACCTTCACTCAGCAGATTGAAGATCTGAAGAGGCAGGTTGAAGAGGAAGCAAAGGTGTTTATTTTTCACTGATGCTAAATCAATAACACATCTAGACTGAAGTCTAAACCACACACCGATTATAAGCATTGCTTCAAATAACAAAAATGCATGAAACAAGATATAAAATGACTTTAAAAGCATATAAGTTTGTTTTATAGTTCTATAGATAATAGCTATATTATTCCACTATAACTACAATACTATTTGTCTCCCAGGCCAAATGTGCACTGGCCCATGGGCTTCAGTCGGCCCGCCATGACTGTGAGCTGCTCCGAGAGCAGTATGAGGAGGAGCAGGAGGCCAAGGCCGAGCTCAAGAGGAGCATGTCCAAGGCCAACGGAGAGGTGGCACAGTGGAGAACCAAATACGAGACTGACGCCATTCAGCGCACTGAGGAGCTAGAGGAGGCCAAGTATAACACGCCAGCCAAAGCCAGACACTCTCACTCTAAAATCAAGACTAGATTTTAAACATGGTGGTTTCCATAGCTCATCGGGACATTATCTGAAACAGAAGTGTTTGGCTTAATACAAAGATCCCTTTACAACACAGTAACGAAGCAGCACACTGTTTTATCTCCCTGTCAGGAAAAAGCTTGCTCAGCGCTTGCAGGAGGCTGAGGAATCCATCGAGGCGGTGAACGCAAAGTGTTCCTCATTAGAGAAGACCAAGCAGAGACTGCAGGGGGAAGTGGAAGACCTCATGGCAGATGTAGACAGGGCTAATGCCCAAGCAGCTGTCCTTGATAAAAAGCAAAGGAATTTTGATAAGGTAGCGTTTCACAGATCTGCTTTCCATAATGACTGAGTTTGATATTTTATTATCATCATTTCATTCTTATGCTTTTTTTTTAGCCTAATGGAGATCTTCCATTCTTGGGGGGGAAAAAATTAATTCCAACAGTGTTTGTATATATGTAGTTAAAGGTAGATGTAGTGATGTACTGAGAATACATTTTTGGAAGGAAAGTTGAAGAAGAAGTAGGTTATCAGACAATTATGGTTATGGTTATGGTTATGGATTTGGCAGACGCCTTTGTCCAAAGCGAGTCCAAGTTAGTGTCTTTCAACACTGACAGGAAGGTGGGAAAGCAACAAGCTAATTCAGACAGTGACATCAAGTATTTACACACAAGTTATCCCTGTTGAGAACCAGTGAAATACATTCGATGTTGATATTTGAGAAGCCAGCTGTACTGTATGTGTAAAGAGAAAGCTAAAGGGAGGTGTCATGTTCATTTGTCTTTTCAGATTGTTGCGGAGTGGAAGCAGAAGTATGAGGAGAGCCAGGCCGAGCTGGAGGGGACTCAGAAAGAGAGCCGTTCCCTCAGCACGGAACTCTTCAAGATGAAGAACTCCTACGAAGAGGCCCTGGACCATCTGGAGACCTTCAAGAAGGAAAACAAGAACTTTCAGCGTACGACAGATGTTCAAGACACGTTTTGTTTAACAAAGGTTTATAATACAGCATTGCCAAGCTACTGATTAAAATGGTGTCTCTTGTCTCGCCAGAGGAGATTTCGGATCTCACTGAACAGCTTGGAGAAAATGGGAAGGCCATTCATGAGCTGGAGAGGTCCAAGAAGCAAACGGACACTGAGAAATCAGAGATCCATACTGCCTTGGAAGAAGCTGAGGTGAAAATGTTCTGCTGATCAAAAGATTTTTCTGAATTTTAGTGTTTACTGTTGTTATTATTTTTGTTATTATTTTTGATTCTCATGTCTCTTTCAGGCATCGTTGGAGCATGAAGAATCCAAGATCCTTCGCATCCAGTTAGAGCTCACCCAGGTGAAATCTGAGGTGGAGAGGAAGGTCTCGGAGAAAGATGAGGAAATCGAACAGATCAAGCGAAACAACCAAAGGGTTATAGACACTATGCAGTCCACCTTGGATGCAGAAATTCGAAGCAGGAATGACGCTTTGCGCATTAAGAAGAAGATGGAGGGAGACCTCAATGAGATGGAAATTCAGCTGAGCCATGCCAACCGGCAGGCTGTGGAATGTCAGAAACAACTGAGGAATGTCCAAGGTCAAATCAAGGTCATTAAAGCCTCTCCATCTTAAGTCACTTGGCTTTAACATATAATCATATAAAATTATTTTGACATGTCTAATTGGATACAGATGTGGCCAGATGTCTAATTTAGCAAACATTTGATATCTGGGGTTGTTTGTTGTCCTGTGACGCAATGTAGGGCACTTAACAAGAAAAAATAAAGTGTTCAGAAGTGTTCAGACAGATCCTGTCTTGATGATGACCTCTTCCTCCTGTACACATTTTAGGATATGGCCATCTATCTTGATGACGCTATCAGGTCTCAAGACGACCTGAAAGAGCAAGTGGCCATGGTGGAGCGCAGGAACAACCTCATGCAGGCCGAGATCGAAGAGCTGAGAGCGGCCCTGGAGCAGACGGAGAGAAGCCGCAAAATGGCCGAGCAGGAGTTGGTGGATGCCAGCGAGCGAGTGGGACTTCTGCACGCTCAGGTCAGCAATGTCTCTCACTCACCGGATACTGTACTGTATGTGTATATCCTCATGTTCTGTCAGGTGGGCTATATGGAGTTCATTGTCATCCTGATTCTGTATTTGCTGGGTCCATTCCAGAACATCAGTCTGGTCAACACTAAGAAGAAGCTGGAGACGGATGTGAATCACCTGCAGGGCGAGGTGGAGGATGCTGTCCAGGAGGCCAGAAATGCCGAGGAGAAGGCCAAAAAGGCCATCACTGATGTAGGTATCCACTCAGATTACTGCACTGTTTCATCTTGAAGGGACCTACAGACAGATAAAACAGCAAAAATCCCAAATCCAAGGAAAATTATAATTTTAGAGAAAATGTTAAATGCCGAATGGAACATCTTTCGTTTTCAGAAATGATTAAATTCAACCAGTCCACTGTCATCAGGGCTTTTGTTCAGATTCAGATATGATCAACCACTATGTGCATTCATAGGAAATAGACTGTCACAAAACACCATTCCTGTCACCCACAAACCCAGTTGGACCCAGTTACACATTCTCTCTTCTCTACCTGATCTATTTTTGTCTTGCCATGTCATGTTATATGCAGGCGGCCATGATGGCAGAGGAGCTCAAGAAGGAACAGGACACCAGTGGCCACTTGGAGCGCATGAAGAAGAACCTCGAAATTACAGTCAAAGACCTGCAGCTGCGACTGGACGAGGCAGAGAACATGGCCTTGAAAGGGGGCAAGAAACAGCTTCAGAAACTGGAAGCCAGGGTATCACAAAATCAGCCTTTTCCTGGCAAGATAGCATTCAGGAACCCAATAAATGATCGTTTTCTCTTTGAAATTCTGACATCAGTTTAATATGTTATACTTTATTTATACTTTATACTTTTTTTTTTTGTCTTGTGTAGGTCCGTGAATTGGAAAACGAGCTTGAGGCTGAACAAAAGAGAGGGACTGAAGCCATCAAAGGCATTCGCAAGTATGAGAGGAGAGTGAAGGAACTCACCTATCAGGTCATTGAAGTGTTAGCTTACACATAAAAGCATAAGACATTTCATGAAGCTTCCCATCTGAAATTCAATTCCCCCTCTATTCCAAGACTGACGAGGATAAGAAGAACGCTCAACGCCTGCAGGATCTGGTGGATAAGCTGCAGCTAAAAGTGAAATCTTACAAAAGACAGGCTGAGGAAGCTGTGAGTTTCTCTAAATCGAGATATCCACGCCCATCACGTCTTTAGCACAGGCACAGTGTTATCAGCAGCATTCAAATGGTGAAATCAATCAAAACAACAGTTTCATTGATGAGCCGTTGGCTGTGTCCCACTCATAGGAGGAACAGGCCAACACTCACCTGTCCAAATTCAGGAAGCTGCAGCATGAGCTGGAAGAGGCCGAGGAGAGAGCCGACATCGCCGAGTCTCAGATCAACAAACTGAGGGCCAAAAGCCGAGATACGGGCAAGGTAAACAGTCCCTCTCTGTGTTAGGATATAGTAGTATAATTCCAAGCAGATTTGATGCAATGGACCTGTTTTCCCGAACATGGGTTAAATCTACCTGGACTAAAAGGGCTTTTAGTATATCTTGGCTTAATCTATGTACTGGAAAACTGGCCTAAATTACATTCAATAAGATTAGGATTAGAATTTTTTTTTACACACACACCCATACACGCACATGCTCTCTCACACCCAAACACACACACACACACACACACACACACTATACAATGGGCATATATTTTAATGACAAATTATAATACTAATTCTGTCTTTCTTCTGCCTTTCAGTCTGAATCTTAATGGAGGATTCTGAGATGGATTTGAAACTCCCTCTTCTGCATGAAGTAGTTACTTAATGGGAGTTCAATCACGTTCAATCAAATGGTATTTAGAAGAAATTTAGCTTAATCTGTTCTGGAAATACATTAAATAAAGTACAAGCATCCCATGTCTGCTGTAGTGAATCTTGTCTCAATGAGTATAGTCTTGCCTATGCATAAAACATATGCGAAAATGTCCAATTAAGGACACCAGTCTAAAAGAATGTCTACACTGAGTGCAAAGATGACTGGTTGTCAGGTGTGAGTGAGCTTATCACATTTCAGTGGTTGAACATCTTATTTTTATAAGATATAAAAAATAGCAAGTGATTAAAAGATCACCGTCACAAGATCGCACGTCATTAGGGAAGTCATACCAGAGCTATTTTTGGTCAAAGTAAGCTACTATAAAATTTCTTGTTTGGCCATTAATTCTTGGCCATTAATGGTCTCTTGACGCCATCTAGTGGTGTGTTACATTACTGCAGCAAAAATGATATATTCAGAGGTAGTGAAAGGATTTTAATGGGTTTATCAACTGTGCCAAGCACTGGCCCTTGAATGAGAAACAGAAAATACATTAGCCTACACATGTGCGATTCACAGGTCTTGCATGTGGGAGCTCAGATGCAAAACCCTCTAAATCCGTCTGACCACTTTTCTTTTAAATAAACATTTTTTATCAGGCTCCTATTCATGGGTTTCAGCAGGTCCCTTTCCACAGGTGTATACAATTAAGCACCATGATTATGAATGCAGACTGCATGGTGCTTGATTAATACACCTGTGGAAAGGGACAGGAAGAGAATGGTATTTAGCGGATTTGAAGCGAATTATTTAATTAACTTAATTAGGCTATGTGTGGAGAGTGAGCATTCACTCACCATCGCTATCTCATTTTTGACGGAGGTGCCCTTGATGCTTTAGCATCTGAACTCTTCACGTGAGAATACCCTGAAATATTTACCTCGTTCTAACACATTAAATTTTTCCCATAAAGCTACTTGTACCACGCTGACATATTTTATATATTTTGGGCCCCAGGTCACACCTTTTCGGTGTAAACAACAACAGAGACAGCGCCTCGAGGTATTATTTTGGCAACATGCAGCTGGGTCCAACCCACCAACTTGCGCGGTCTGCGACACATGAAACAACATCAGTCGGCTGGAGTGTACTGCCCCGCTATGTCATTCAGTGTGGCGTAAGGCAAGGAAGGGTTGGCTTAGTGGAAAGAGTTCTTCATACACACAAACACGCTCATTCACTCACTGGTGAGGCAACGCTCAGCGTAGGTCGCACTTATGCTGTGACAGAAATAGTGACATTAGAATCGTCAGAAAATTAAAAGAAAACCAGGGGATTAATACTGTTATCACTGACTGCATTTGGTCAGACACAACTGCCCCAGGACGTTAATCTGGTTTAAGGATAGACTTTCCCGGACAGCAGGGACTCAACAGTGAAAGTTTGCCATGTCTGGATCTTATTGTAAAAGTTTGTATGCCTTCAGCGGAGAGCAACACCAGCTTGGTTTGAGATTCGAGGCGGGGGAAATTATAAAAATTACTCAAGCTTTGTCCGGCGGATGGTGGGAAGGAGAAAAGGATGGAGTGAGAGGATGGTTTCCCTCAAGTTACGTTCAGGTCTTGGAGGTAAGGAATTAATGCATTTTCCAAAACAACTCTAAATTCCTCCGTGGAGGAATTTAGAGTTACCCATGCGTAGGTAAAATTGGCTCGTCTAGACTCATCTGGATGAGAAGTTTTTCATTATTTTCCCGTCCCCTGGTGACCATTAGATTAGTGCTTATAAATCACTTGGTGTCAACTTGGTAGCCTACTTGTTTTTGTCAAATAATGACTCATATTCTTATATGAGCGATAAAGCAGTTTAAAGTGTTTCAACAACCATAAGAAAATGTGGGATATTCTCAAAAAAGGGCGTTCACTCACACATGTTTCGGGAATGCGGGTGTTTCAATAGGCGTGTAGTAGTTTATCACTGTGGGTTACTCGTGTCAGATAACAACCCATTTCTCACACGTTGCTTCCTCATTCCAAACGCATTCCATTAGGACGTCCAGACGTCTGCATAGATGCTTACTGCAAAGACATGTGGTACCAGAGGTACTTCCACACATACCATGACATTGCCTAGACAAGACCATGTGTGCTCTTTACATTTATTTGTTTTGTTTTTGTCAAAATCACAACACATCCAAACAAACTTGTTGTCACCTGTGCACAACTTCCAAGCTGTCATAAGCAGTAAAGTGAAAGTAAATATAAGATCCTCACACACTTGAAAGGATTTTGTATATCTTAGAGCTCTTGTGGACCAGTTGAATGTTGAGAACAGCAAAACAGAAAAATAAAAGGTGCTATAGTAGCCTAAATTAGCACATGAATCAAACCTTTGTGGTAAGATTCCATCCAGATGGGCTCAGTTTCAGGAGTATCCCACTGACTACCATGACTGATACCAATGGAACAGGTTCTGTGTGTGTTGGAGAGGTGGCAGGTGGAAACCATACCTTGACTTCCTTGCATTTCAGACAGGTTTTGGCCTTGAAAGGGTCCTTTTGGTGGAAGCTCGGTCGTTAGTGGAAAAGCAGGTTTCCTGCTTTATATGATTTCAACATTCTTGATTTATAATAGGGGAATTGCCCCATCCTACAACTGACATACGGCTTCTCTCTCGGTTTCATTCATGACCATGGCCCACTGACTTTCTTAGTCATTTAAAGCTCATCAGCTTCTCTGTGCCCCTGCCAAACTCATCGAATCAGATAAATCATAAACTGTGGCCTAGCATTCTTCAGGTCTGGCATTTTCATTCATTTGTCCCAACACAGAGCACCGCTATGTTGAGACTTAACACTCAAACATGTTGAGGTCAAGGTCTGTGGAGGACCAGGAGACTGTAGGAGCCATGCCCATTGGTCAAAATAAAATCACCACACCAAAAGTGTAGTTCTGTGTGGTTCTTGTAGGATTTCAGTAACATAGTCCCATTACTAGAGGCTGGTGTGATACTAAGTACTATAAAATGAAGTAACTAGTATTTCACATCTAGGCACTACACTATCTGTTGTACATGTGTTTGTGTGCTCTGGCATTTTATAGTGTTTTATAGATTATTTTCATATCGGTATTAAGTGACTGGGCAAACCTTGTAAGTACTATCAATAGATGCATTAAGGTGTACATATCATGTATACAGTTTCTGGTCCTCATAGTCTTGTTGCAACAAGATTGTGAAAGCAAAAGAAAATCATGTTCCAGCTAATTCTGTGAGTGAACAGTATCTATTCTCGTCATACCAGAACTGTAGTCAGCAAATACATGTTCGACTTTGACGTAATCAGGATTAAGGATAGGCTAGCAGAGATTTGACTATGGACTCACTGTTTACTTGTGGTCTCAAGAGATGATCTATATACAGTTAATAACAACTAGATAAATTAAGGGCATGATTAACAATTAACAATTATTCGAACAAACAGTGCAACAAGCCAACAACTTTATTGCCCAGGAGCTTAACTGTGTAAACAGTTACATTTCATGGCTAAGGAACTCTGGTCTGAGTTTTAAAGGGAAGTTTATCAAAGGAAAATGCCATGGTAACGAAACTATGCAAAAAAAGGAGAACAGCCCGAAAAGCATTAGAATGATTCAACCCAGGAACTTGCCATCTTATGCATTCACTATGCAAACTGTAAGCAGTGTGCTCAGCTGTCACCTTCACATCCTGTTGTAAGTGTAAGAAGATGTGTGAATCTACAGTGATGCTGATTTAATCTCTATATGTGACTGTCCATATCCTAGGCAGACGTAATCAATGTAGATCTTCATGATTTAGTGCGCATCTGGTTAGCCAGCTCATAATAGAATTTAAAACATTGATTACTGGTATAATATTTGTGATGACTAATTGAGTGTCACCGGTTTCTGGTGCACAATGTGGAGGTACAGTGCGTAAAGTGACAGCTTTGAAACAGGTGGGTAAGCACAGTCTAATACTGACTCACTGGTGTGGACTTAATTAACACCATGAAAGTACAAGGAGTATTCCTGGGTGGCCATTAATATAAAAATGAGAAATATTATAAGGTGAGTCATGGCAGAGGAACTGAACTGATTGCTCCCGAGGAAATGGAATGGAAGCAGACTCACTGAGAGGGGCGGAAATCTCAGATGACCCATCATGCGCAGCTGATCAGCCATTTCATGCCAATCAAATGGTGATGAGCCCATTGAGAACACTCAAACTGGCCTGTGGCCTAACAAAATATGTTAGAGCACTGTGTCAGGTTAATGTTAAGCGGATGTGCTAATAGCACATTGTTTTTGTTTTTATTGTTGAAAGGGTCCATAGCATAGTTTGCTTATCCAAATGTGAGGTACACAGTAAAACCTTCCATAATGTTTTGTTGTTGGTTATAACGTTGATTATTTCATCCAATAGTTCTAGGAAGGAAAGTGTCCCACCATGATTCGTTTGTAATTCAATTTATTGAGCAGCTTCTGTGTATTCTTAATGTGCTATTTGTTATTTCCCCCGTTGCCATGGAAGGATGCACTCGTTCCCCTCGTTATGTGTCATCTGTGCCCACGGTGTGTGTGTGTGTGTGCATGTATGCGTGTCCTCTCCCCTGTGCTCTGCCAAGTTTAGCCATGTGCGAGAACACGTACTACACCCAGACACCCTGGGTTGGCACAGAGAAGCTCACAGAGGCTGGCGTCCTGGATAGCGCCGCCAGGCTAAAGCTTTCACAGCTGAGCTGCTGGCTTCCTAAGACTGCTCCATTCAGTTGCCCATGTGTTTCCACTTCGTTAGTACCTCCACGTGTCCAATGGAGCAGCTCCATATGATTTGGTGTGAAGGGAAGTTATGACGAAGTCTGAAATACAGGCCCGGTTCGTCAGCCTCTCTAAATTATGTCATTTGTTATTGTCAAGTTGACTTGTTTTTTCAGAATGTTTACAATTGAGAGATGTGTACATATACTGTTCCATCTCGCTTTTGTAATGTTTGCATTTCAATTCATGCGGATTGTGGGTGATGCTGCAGGCATAACAGGTATATGCTTGCAGTACACATCAACGTTTGACCTATAAGTGAGTTTAGGGAGAGAATTGACAACAAAGTCTGTAGTGAAACAGGTTACCATATCGACCTAGCAGGTGTTTTTGTAAAGTTATTACTTCAACACGTAGCACACGGCACTGCAGCCTACCTGGAATTGTATTAGGTTGTCATAAATTATGTAACTTTGGTGAGTTCAACCTTAAGGCTAGACTAACATGTCTACGAGGTAGTCTAGATGAGCGCAATCATAGTGAAAACATTTCTCCACAAGGAACCTCACTAGTTTCCTCTTTTTAATTCTTTATGTTTCAGGCTCATTAAGTCAGAGAGCACATTACACTGCAATTATGTGGAAAGTCCCAAATAAGTAGTAAGCATGTGTATCACACCACATGACACAGTGGTTCAGAGTAATGATGTCATCAACTTGAGACTGGCTTTTTCTCTTCCCACCAAATAAACACAAGCAGTGAAGTCTATCAGTAAATTGAGCCCCTGGGCTGCCTATCGATTGGAGAGATAAATACAGCCATAAATAGGATGCCCTCTCTCCAGCCTGGTCTTACTGTGGAAGTCAAGTGGAGATGAGTCCCACAAGGAGGACCTGCAGGCTAGTCATACACATGGTCAGTGCAGTCCAGACACACACACAAACCAGCAGAGACAGCGGGGAGGACAGAGCGGGCCTTGTTGGACTCAGGCGGGAGGATCGGCGCTGAACTCTCACAGTGTCGGCCATTGTTTGCCTCCGTCGTCCGTGGGAGAGCAGTCCCTCCCCACATCTGGTAAACGAGGCTACAGGGTTGAACTTGACATCTGGCAAAACCAAAACACAGAAAAAAATCTCGAAGCAGTGTGGTTGAAGAGAAAGCATGCTTCTTTCTCACATGTGCTTGAAATGACTGTTTTGGGGAGTTGGGTTTATGTGTGTGTATGTGTGTGTGTGTGTGTGTGTGGTGGGGGTGTTCTGGGGGAACCCACGTAATGAGTCTAGCTGGGGGAGGGAAGAAGTCACTCACCCCAACCTGGTTTCTTCTCGTATTCCTAAACTTGAGTCATGAGGTCCGGTGCCGGGTCGGTAATTAACTCCCAAACGCGTGTGAGAAATTCCCCCAGCGCTGCGGTTCTCACGGCTCCCTGAGACGTTGGCTCGTGCTGGCCCAGAAGCTCGCATCAGTTTGGTACCTCCCCACTCCTCCCACCCCTCTGGGTGCAAAGCCTCGCACTACTGCTAAACACAGCTTGGGAGAAAGACACAGGGATGGTATTTTTGACTTTGGCTTGCCATAGAAGTGGCTATGTATGGTATAATTACTATAGCTGTAACATCTCCATTACATTATAACCAACCAATCAGCCAACTTCCGCAAATGACCCCATGATATTATAGCCACTTGACTTGAGCACTTGCACTCTGTGCAGAGAAATGTGCTATATAAATAAAATACTTACTTATTTACTTATGATGGCACACAATCAAAAACTATAACCTACATAGCAGTGAGTTTGGTGTTACAACCACTTTTTTTGTGAAAAGCCTTTCCTGACGTAGGCTAGATATGGAACATGCCTACCTCTCAGCAATAGGCCTAGTCTCTGCCCGTGACCTTGATATGATAGCCAGTTTTGCTCTGTCTGTCACTGAGGTCCATGAGCGCCACATGCTAGCACAAGTGTGACTTTGCCACTCAAAAAAAAAAGCCTGTGCCAACTTCGGCATGGCATCTGCCAAACCACTCGTCAGTTTGTCGAGCACACAGAGAGAGCGAGAGGAAACATCTGAGTCAGAGTGTAAACTCACCAGCGAGTGGTGGAAATATGGAGGTGCAGACAGCTGAAAGCGCACAAGTGGTTTTTGAAAGTGCGAAGAGACAGAAAAGCCCCTATGAGACAAAACTGATACCCTGTGAAAGAAGAAAAAAAGATCACTAAACCACTAAGTAGTTTAGTAATAAAGAAAGTGATGACAAGATTGTATGAATAATAGGAAACAGGCATTTCCCTCCTTGACACCTATGCTGGCCCTAACCCTCAGTCAGGATGTGATGGGTAAGGCAAACACAGACAAAATGGGATACAAGGCCAGGTTACTGTTTATCCATTAGTTTACAATATGGGAATGAAGATTTATGTAGACTATATGTTATAGGTTGTTATAAGCTGTCTAAGTAGGCCTTGAGAACCAGGAATGTTTATTTTTGTAAATGTCTTTATTTTTAGGCTCCTGTTGCATCAGAAGGGTGATGTTTTCAGCACTGTTCCCAGTACAGTGTTGCTGCCATCAAGAGCAGTTATTCTAGCCTGAGATTAATAGTCTATGTTAGGTTAGACTGTGTGTTAAAAGAAAGTGACTAAGTTCACCCCTGAAGAGGCATGGCATTGTGAAGGACACCAAAGTGATGGAAAATAAAGTGGTCAACAACGTTTTACTGTAAAACACTGGAATGTAGACCTATGAACAGGAAATAGTTTTCCCGCAAATACTTTCTGCAATGATATTTATAATGACTTTTTTACCATGCCACCATGGCCACTAAAACAAGCAAATCTGGGACACTTCCATGGGAATATTATAACTCTTGTAGCCTTTGGCTGTTGAAAAGTCAGATATTTTCCATTTCCTATAGGGTAGTGGTACCCCAACACAGGAACTTTAAACTCATACAGACCCTGACCCTGTTGACTGTCCAGATGTTCGAATTGGGGGGTCATTGGAGGACAAGCCACCGTTCGCGCATGGCCAGGTCAGGTTAACGATGATTCAGCGTGGTCAGGAGTGCCTGAGTCACACACACACACACACACACACACACAGAGGCTCTGATCAGAGCCCCTCTCGCTAAAAGTTGGACAAGAACTTTTTTCTTCTTTGCTGGTAAATCCTCTTACGAAACGAGGGTTTTTGATGCATATGCAATCCCAGGACAATTTGTTTGCGTGTTGTGTGGAATCTATGAGTTGGTATGGCGACATGCAGGGAAGTTTTAACTGCATGTGACAAAATTTTGATTTTAATTTTAGCTAATTTTGATTAGCTAAAATTAAAAGCTAAACACTTTAAACACTTAAAAAATGACTAATAACATGAAGTAAGACTGAATACATAGAATGGATACTTATGAAGACATTCTGAGTCACGTCATTTTGTTTGTTTTGTATATTATTTAAGTATGATTTCTTTTTAAACGTGTTTTTTTAAACATGGTTTTTGGGACTGTGCATGCGTTAGATACCAGTCATTCCTTTAAACTGACTGTCCATGTGTTTGAACTTCAATGTGTGTGGCCTTTGTTAGAAGTACTAATGGCTTAGAGAGCGGCCTGCTGCTCTTGGAAAATGTATCATTTGTGACTGTAAACAGTCACAAGGAAAACAACTTTCTTCCGAGTGAATAATGGAGCTCTCCTCCACCCAAAGAGGATCCTAGATTCATAGAGATGGTTTGGATCTATAACAAAACTATATTTTGAAACTTTCTTCTGTGGGGATGAGACTGGGGACAGGGTACTGTTTTTAGGCTTTAAATAGCCTGATCGACCTCTCCCACATGCTGTGGTATTTAAAGATTTCTTCCCTCATAATTTATCAGGTTATTCCCGAAAAATTTCCAGGCTGGGAGCCATCGGTGCTCCAACGGAAAAAGGGGGACACGGCTTCACTTTGGAGCCGGTGGGATGTGGGAGTGGAGAGGCATGCTGAGATTAGATAAACAACAATGAAAGTCCTTACTATCCCATCCCACCCAGGTGACACACACACACACACACACACA
Source organism: Alosa sapidissima (assembly GCF_018492685.1). Lineage (NCBI taxonomy): Eukaryota > Metazoa > Chordata > Actinopteri > Clupeiformes > Clupeidae > Alosa > Alosa sapidissima. Next base: position 12,009,253 of record NC_055980.1, on the reverse strand, counting down.
CACTCTCTCTCACACTCACACACACTCTCTCTCACTCACACACACACTCTCTCTCACACACACACTCTCTCACACTCACACACACACACACACACACACCAGGCCTGGTAGCTTTGTATTTCATCTAATCTAAGCACTTGACCTTTTGCTAATGGGCACTTGACTGAAAGTGAACAACCTCTGTGTTTTTAAAGGTTTGAATAATGACTATTTGTGTTGTTGCTAACAATCAGCAGCTCTCAATCAACCATATGTTTCCGCAAATCTTAGTTCTTGTTAGCTAGTAGGTTGTTGATTGTTGCTGGAAAGGAGTTCCTGTCAGTCCACCAAACACTGTCAGGCTTTTCCTGGTAGCATGTGTAGCAGCCTGAAGCTATGCTGCCTGGAACAAACCGAGAAGTCCCTCACAGGCTGTCTGGGGTTGCTGAAGTGGACCATCTGGAAGTTTGCATTATTTAATGTTAGCATATGCCAGCATGTCGGCCAAGCCAGAGTCCCAACAGTCCAGTTATCTAGTGAAATCATCTTTGCATCTGCAACAAAAAAAGAAAAAATAAGTTGATACATTCATGTGCAACAGAGAAAAGGTGATTGGTGGAGTGAATTGAGTTCTGTGTGAGGTGTTGAAATCACACATCACTTTGGCACCTTTTTTTAACAAAATAAAACAAACACAAGATGAAACACACAAAAATGTGTGCTCAGCCTTTATTCTGGTGGACAAAATGATCTTTCCAAAGCCTTTCCAAGTTCCATCCACACCTCATTTTATTCCAGCTGTGATGACACACTCGCATGGAGTAGAGACGGGGGAAGCAGAGGCCTGGTAGCACTCTGATGATAATGAATGACTGAACTAACACTGCTGCTTGTCTCCTGAGTGATCTAAGATTTCATTGTGGGCACTTGCTGGCGCAGGGCTCTGTTAAACGCTTATCAGCTTGATTGTGGCGTGAAGCTCTGTGGTTGTGTTGTGATTTTGAGGAAATTCAGAGAGGAAATGGCTTTGGGGAACTTTTGCCTTCACCAAAATGACACTGACTTCTGTGACTTTTTGGTTGTCCAAAGGACATTTCCTTTTTCCTCATGCCACATGTTTAAAGCCCTTGACCCTTTCTCTGTGTGAAATGAACATCATAGACAAACCCTGTCCTGATTGCTGTGCCTGCATCTTTGTAAACACCTGCCATGATTCTGCAAAACATTTTAAATGACTCTTCCACATTAGTTAGTCCTCAATCAGTTTACTTACTCTTGGCATACATACATACATACATCTAAAATATAAGCAATATTCTGGATCAAACGCACTTCTCCTCTACACTTGGCCTGTTTCATAATACGCTGCCCTGTCTTTATTTCTTAAGTATACAGACTTGTTGTAGTTGACCTATGATTTGCTAGTCAAGTTCACTTCTTAGTCATTCTCATTGAAATATATTTAGTGAACACGGATGTGGATGCAGTTACCCGTGGACCGCTAAGTCTGTTTTTAGCTCCATCAAAGGAAAGCCAATGCCGTAATGCTCCATGTAATTACATTTAGTCGTAAGTCATCCATGTTGTCATTTGTTTCCACTTAATTTCTACCATGCTTGAGCGAACCCTTTTATAGGAGGTTATGTTTGTACAGACTCTACAGACTCTAATGTGTTTTGCATCACCAGAATGTTTTTTTTTTTGCCTTTTGTCTTGACTGGACTTCAATACAATTAATTCTGCTTTCACTTAGCACAGAACTTTGGAATCTGAAAGCATTTTTAGACGTATGCTGTCTTTATTTCTGCACTGCCGTGAGCTGTCATATCTCGGTGCATTTTCGGCATTCCCGGCTGAATGAAATTACGAGTGGGAAAACCTCTATGACCTAAACCTCAGAGAAAGTGCCAACTACCACGAGCAGAGACAGAATGCAGAATGAAGTCAAGCCTTAGTCTTGCACTCAAATGTCTGATAAAATGTCACCTTATCCGTCTTATGTGGACCGTTTCTGTACATACTAATATATGTGTATTTTTCAGGGCCAATCAAAACTATTTTAGTTAACAGAAAGAATAGGCCGCCAGCCACATCCTATGACAGTGACTGACAACAGTATCATTTAGTTCCAAAACAGGATCCCTGTTTTATAGCACCAACTGATAAATGGTTTATTGATGTTTCCTTGCTTCTGGGTGTGCATTTTAAAAAGGGTTGCCTCATTTCTTTGTGACAGAGGTCTGCCTCCATGACTGTGCTACCTTGTGACGACCCCAACCAGTTGCCCCTGCCCCGAGACTGGAAGTGCTACATGTCTCCTCAAGGAAGAAAATACTACGTCAACACCGTCAGTAACGGTAAGTGCCGTGTAACCCTGGTGCAGTGTAATTGTTGTCCCCCATCCTCTTTCCACATCGCAGCTGGCTCGGGGAAGTAGTCCGACTCTGGTCTGGCCTGGACCGCCGCCAGGATCAGGGCCTGGGTCCAATCCAGAGGCATCTGTTCCGTAGACCTCCTTCACGCCGTGGCCAGCTGTATGCTCAAGCCACTCTCCATAAAACTTTGAGGGGCGAGCCTGTAAAACGCCTGTTGAGGACGGCCGTCTCTCTTTGCCCCGGACGAGTGGAGTGGTGTGGAGCTGCGTCTGGCTGGTACCGCAGGGGAGGGTGCTGGCGGGGCTGCTGGGCAGATCAGAAGATGGCCCTGGATCACACCCTCTTCTCTGGGCATTGTGTCCTAACAATACCTGCTCTGTCTGCCAACCCGCCCGCCCACCCGCCCTGCATCGCTCGCAGGACTGGCAGTGCAATGCTACCCTCCACCACCACCACCACCACCACAACCTTCTCTCTTTCCCCCTCCTCCTCCTCCTCCTCCTCCTCCTCCTTCTCGTCAGACCAGGCTTCCATCTGCACCCTCTTAAGAGAACAAGTGTGGTCTAGAATGAGTAGGAGCTGGCAGCGCAATCGCCAGTAGTCTCACGTCTGCTCCCAAACATGTGTGTGTGTGCGTATGTACTGTATGTATTTGTGTGTGTGTGTGTGTGTGTGTGTGTGTGTGAAAACATGGCCACAGGATTACAGTATTACAGTTATGGCATTGTTGTAGGAGGAAAGATGCTTATCTGCCAAGACCACCGTACTCCCACGGCGTATCCGCAGCAGATTCACATTCACATGTTGTGTGGGGGCACATTACAGTCACATGTAGCTTGTCAATGTTTCTGTCTATCTTTCTATCTTTTTTTCTTTATTCCTCCCCTTCTTTATTTTTTTCTTTCTAACAAAAACACATCTGGAAGCTACATAGAGTCACAATAAGAGCCAAATGATACGATACGGATGTCAGAGGCGTTTGACGTGCATGCAGAGCAACATGCGTTTGATGCAGTGGATGCGTTTTAGGAGGACCATGCGTTTCAAAATAGCATGCAGAACAGACCAAGGGTTTCGGTGGTCTCCATATCTGCGAATGTCACAGGCCACCACCTAGAGATTAAAATGGTGGTGGTGTTCTTGTTGATCGTAAATGAAAATGGCAAAACAGTCTTTCGCATTAGTCATACATGGTTCTCGAAAACCCACATATTAAAACACCCATAGCTGGAATGCTGGAAATGGCACTTGGGTTGCATCGATTAATGATGCATGCTGTAGGCCCTACACCCTCTTTCCATTCAAGTCGTGTTCGCAAAAAAAAAAAAAAACAGATATAATCACCTTGTCCAGTTTTGACCCAAACTCTGAAGACTGAAAACAGACCTTTGCATCTTTATGAATGACGTGAAAAGTTTTGCTTTGTTTTCTTCCGGCATCATTTTCACCTCTTGCATGCATCTCCCTTGTGTGTGAAAGTTCGCACCCGAATAGACAGTGATGTTGTCGCGATGTTTGATCGCCATGGTTACAGCGGCGTTGCGTGGGTGAGTGATGTCGTAGAGATTAGGGGCCTCTCCCGCCGTGGCCCCTCCTGCTCGCTCTCTCCCCATGGCTGCGCTTTCACTACTTGCGCTCCTCAGCTGAGGCTACCCGCAAACAGTTTCAGTTTCCGTGGAAACAGCAGTGTGGGAACCGCCACACGCCATCCTCCACCCACGACACGGGGAAATGAGGTTCTGTGGCTTCGTAGTAGTAATGTGGACGGTATTTAAAGGCCCAGAATGTATGGTGTGTGATTGTTGATGTTTCCTGTGGGGGGGTTTTGTAATCAAAACAGCCTGCCCTGTTGATCCTAGGTGTCAAGTTGTTATGCATTTTTTTCCTGAAACTGTATTTCATCAGAATTGTTTTGTTTCATGTTGCATAATATTCATTTCATTTCATATACATAATTCATATTGTATAATAATTGTTTTTGTCATCATATGCCTGAAGGGAAATGGTATATTAACTTTAGCAATGGACTTACTGTTAGGATATTATGCCCTATCCCATATTGAACATTTTGTTCTTCAATTCTGTTGTCATAGATATTTGGTCTTTCAACCTCACCGAAATACATACTCTAGGTTTATATCTGCAAAATACACATTCTACTAGAGTTATGTTAATTAGTTACTGAAATACATGGGGGGAATACATGGTTGAATGGTGATTACTGAACCATCAGTGCTTTATCAGACAGGGTTTTCAGAACAAGTGGACATAATTTGACAAATGGAAGCTTTTAGCTCAAGTTCTTCCAGGGAGACGTACTGTAAGCTACATCACTCATTCATTCATCACTCCTGTCCAATCACTGGCCCCCACCTGCTTTTACCTTTACCTGGTACTCGCCTAACATACCTGCTTGCTGCTTCAGGTGCCATCATCTCGATGACTTTTAATTCTTTTGAGTGTCAAATTTATGAACCTTGTAAAATAAATATTTGAATATAATCTTCTGGGAGAAACTGCTTTGGCTGTCAAGTTAACACCCTGTGCCACATCTTAATGTCCTGTGCCACATAGTCTCTTAAAAGCCCTGTGTCTGTAGAAAGGGAACTTTGTGCTGTTTAAATGGGTCGTGGTTGCTTCTCTGGAAAGCCATAAGTGGTGAACAGGCAGCGAGGGAACCACAAAGGGGATATCACATATGGTTATGAATTAAAAATGAACATAAGTAGGCCATTCTTCCCAGGCTGCCAAGAGTCAGTCACTTTCATTCACTAGGACACTGGGAATCCTGAATGAGACGCTCTCTTGTTGACGAAGAATGACTGAACAGGAACAGCACTGAATGTGCTGTTAAAAACTCCCCTCCAAAAAAGCAGAAGTTGAAATCTATGGCAAAGTCCTGCTTATCGCAGTTCACATTTTTGGTCTGTATGGAGATAATTAGCTTAATCTCTGTATCAGGTGCCTGTTGCTTAGTAACCATTCACTTCTATTTTGAAGTTGCCGCAGCAGCCCCGTGAAACATTCTAATTAAAAACAAAGAAAGAGATGCTCTTCCTCATCCTTTTATTTCCCATAAGCGTCTTTTCACAGACTTTGGCACTCTCTGAATAGGGGTTCAGTTTTAATGTTGATGAGTCTCAACTGAAAAAGGAAGTTAAATGATGAGGGGGAAAAAAACACTGAATGTGTTAAAAAGAGAACCTCTCACCCCCGCATCACCCATTACTGAAGTAGGTGTGGAGAGCCCTTGGCATCTTCGCTAGGGACTTTCAATTTGATGTGTCACACTCAAAAAAGGGAAGAGAATCAAATTATGCAATAGGTGACAGATCCCCACATTTGAAGATCTGAAAGGGTTTGGATGAAAGAACTGGGGTAGCTGGTAGCATGTAAGCAGCAAGTAGACCAACCCTAAGAGACTGAGACACATCAGTGAAAACAGATGCCTTGTTCCCGCACTAACATACTGTATGACCTCACTAATTGGGGCTAAGGGGGCGGGGGGCGGGTATTTTCAGAATGACAAACATCCCCTAACTGTCCAATTTCATGCATTTACCGTAACATAATGCTGTAAACTGAATTAAACCATATTAGTTTCTCATGAACACAGCAGAATTGACTGGCTCATAGAAGGAACAGGTTGGGAGGAGCGGGCTAGGCAGGCAAACGAATGGCCTTTTATGCCATTATGCATCGACTATGAAGGGATCCTGATTTCGCCGACTGCCAAGTCCCTTCCCCTCGGCGTGTCATCTGAGCAGAACGGATTGCTTTGGCTTCCGTGGCCCCCGCTGCCAAGCGCAGACACAGCCATCCGAGCCCGGGCAATGAACGGAGACAGAGGCGGAGGAAGGGCCCTCGCTCGGGCCATTGTACCTTTTTTGAAATGGGGGGGCAGTGGAGGGGGCAGTGAAGTGCTGTTTTGGAAGTGAACTGAAACAAAGCTAAAGTCACCCCCCTTTTCAGCAGAAGCCGTTTATAGAGCCTTTTTCACTTCTCTTTCCAAGAGAAAAGAAAACCTAGTGCCAGACACTTCACTTTCCACAGAAAGATCTCCTACTCATCAAGTGTGGGTACTGACCTTTTCAGTGTCCAGTGACACTTTGCTAAACTTGACCTATCCATGTAACTATGTGCTAATGTTGTGTTTGAGGGTGTTAATTCTGTAGGGGATCATGTAACTTAATCGTATTTTTTCTTTCCAACTCAGAGACTCAGTGGGAGAGACCTTCCAGCACCCCGGGCACTCCGAAGACTCCCGTACGGCACAAGAACTCTCTTCCAACAGGTACATTAAATTAGAGGGAAATGAAAAAAAAAACAGTGCAGTCCTTCACATTAGTCATACATGGCTCTCGCAATCCCACAAAAACACCCACAGCTAGATCGCTGGAAATAACCTGGAGTTGTTAACTTGATGCCTGTTCTGCACCATCTATTCAAGGCATTTTTTACAAAAACACATTGCAGACCTAACTGATAAGTGATGTTTTTGTGTGATATATGTAGTTTTAATGATTTCCTGAGATGTTTTCCAGCCATGTGTTTAAAAAGTTTTTCATGATTGATATCCTTTATATCCTTTTGTATTTTTGTTTTTGTGTATTTGATTCTTCTTGTGTTGTAACAGCACATGGTTTGATAGAATGCAAGCATGGACAATAGCTTGTAATTGTGCAACCCCAGAAAAAAAAAATCTTAACTAGACTCTAAAGTCTAAATCTCAAACATTTGCGCTGTCTGGCGAGTTCCAAGACTCCCGTCCACCATGGGGCCTCCAAATCTGGTCAGGCGTCTTCCTACATCATGCCCCTGCAGGGCATCAATCCAGTCCTCTCTGTAACAGGTTCTTGGCTTAAACCGCAGCTTGGCATGAACAGTGCAATGCACGCGTGGTCTGGTTTTGGTTTTGCCATTAGTCGCGGTACACTCTGCATGGGTTTCATGTGTTCCTCTGGCTGCTTTTAGTCTGTTTTTGGAAGTTACACAAAGTCATTTTTTATCATCCCAATTAGATGGAGGTAATTTAATCCAATCAGGTTTTGCCTTCAAAGCCACGTGCATAAATACTCCTGTCTCAAGGTTCCGTTTTGCTCATCAGTGTAACAGGGACAAATCAAAGCACATCTCAAAAGCATATCTGAAGGCCTACAAGCTTTAGTGCTTTAGTATTTCTCCGTCTCAAAAACCCTAACCAAACTAAATCTGTTTCTACACACACCAATTACCTATGATGGTATCCTTTTACCCTCAATTGTCACATGATTTGTCCCGTGCTATTATGCATTAGGTTGTAGGCAGGCAGAGAGCATGACCTTACCATGATGTCACCACGTTTACAGAAAACAGACCCTCACCACAGGAGTCGTTGAGAACGTAGCTGTTCAGGAGTAATGAGTCTTGATTGCACATGTGGTGGTGAACAGTGCTGTTCATGACCCATGGACACCAATGCATTTCCTCTCCATTTTCCTTGTTATGAGTCTTTTACTCATACCCTCTGCCATCCCATAATGAGCAAAACCCCCCCGATACGCAGTGCACATTTTTCTATAACTGTTAGCCCCTCCGCAGCCAACCTGCGTTGTTCCATTGGGAACCTCTCTTGCCCTGGCTGATTTTAAGTGATAAGGCATGGGCAGCGCTGGAGGTTCTAGACCACAAGGAGGGTCCTGTTCAATGGTACGAAGCGAACGCATTCCCTGAAAATGACTATGCGTGCACGGGCTGTCTATATTTGCCAAGGGCTGTTGCCAATTTACTAGAGAGAGAGAGAGAGAGATAGAGAGAGAGAGGCCCCTTGATTGCACATTTCCTGTTTTTTAATTTGCAAAGTGGAAACGAGAAATGCCATGTATCCAGAATCCCACTCCTAAAAATACAGGCTAATTTATTTTTATAAGGCATAACAGCACAACCTTGTATGAGTCGTCATGAAAACAAACACCACAACAAGGGGGCCTCTTCAAGGTGTCACCGTTAACTAAATTAGCATATTAGCATTGACCCTCTCAGCCAGTTGTCGCTACTTTTGACATGGTCCCATGAGCCATGTAGTGTTGCGCACATTAACCATGGTTAACCCAATAAAAGAGTTCTCACTCTTCAAAACATGTTGACTTTAGTTTCAAAGGCTCTTGACTCTTAAAGTGTGTGTGTGGGGGGGTTGTTTAATGCACCAGCTAAAAGAGTTGTCAACACTGAGTTTGCACCTCAGAATGGCTTTTCATCTCCCTGGAGTCTGGAATGATTTACGGTTTCAGAGGGGAAGTACCTGAGATCCCTGCCGTTCTGGCCCGTAGAACCGTGTCGTGCATGTGATCAATCACTGATTGGACAGCTCAGAGGGGAGGTGCTAGAGGTGAAGAGTATTAGTCTGCCCTGTGTGACCTTTGACCTGTGGGGATCCAGGGGTGTCTGTGAGGGAGCAGCTGGATTAAAGGGACAATGAGGCGCCCGCTGTCTAGTCCTAGTAGAGTCGACGCTCTCCATTCTTTTGGGTTTGATGAAACTCAGAAAGACATTGAAACACATGCAGCCAGGAAAAGACACACACACACACACAGACATGCATAAATGTCACATGCCCCCACACACGTACACACACATACAAACAAGCTCATACACTTACTTGCAGCTTATACATCAACACAACAGTGAAGGAATTCAAGTGTCAAAATCCTGTCAGGGCTTCATTCAGCGGTGTTGATTGCCTTGGATTTTCAATAAAGGCCTAAGAACAAAAACAGTGAAATGAACATTTGACTTGGTATGACACAACCCTGATTCATTAAATTCATTCTGTGATTGGTGTAGTGTTATGTCCTTTTAAACAATTAATCCTGTTTTCCTCCCCAAGACTCCCAATGATGAGCTGGAGTATTATTCCTGCCATTGTAAATCAATTTTACATATGCACAGAAGAGGGAAACTAGACACATAATACATTAGACTGAAAAGCCTGAACTCACAGTCTAGTTCCACTGAATATATTTATACTCAAGACTTAAGAGAGATAGAAATGACACATTTATTAACTATCAATTTCACAGTGTGGTAGTGAAATTGAAACAGAAAGTACAACCCCAAATCAGAAAAAGTTGTGATTTTACGTTGTGTAAAATCCAAATAAAAACAGAATATGATAATCTCCAAATCACATAAACTCATATTTAGCTGCAAAAAGGACACAAGACAACATATAAAATGTTAAAAATGACATAAATGACATTTTCAACTTGATTTTAAACAACATGTTTAAAAAAATTGTGACGGGGCCAAGAAAATGCTGGAAAAGTTGTGTAATGATAAAGAAAACAAAAGGAGGAATATTTTACAACTAATTAGGGTAACTGACAACATGATTGGGTATGAAAAAGAGCATCCCAGAAAGGCAGAGTCCCTTAGAAGTAGAGGAGTTCATCATCTACAGGACATACTATCATTAAAATATTCAGAGAATCCAGAGAAATCTTTGGCCGTGGTCTTTTGGACCTCAGATGGCACTGCATTAAAACCAGATCTGTTTCTGTAATGAAAGTAATTGTATAGACTCAGGTAAACCTCTGATATGTCTATGAGCACAGTTTGATACTCAATTCACAAATGTGTAAACTTTACTCTGCAAAAGAAGACATTTTATTTAGAGGTGATACAAAAATACCACTGTCTTATCTGGGCCTGAGCTTGTTTAAAATGGACTGAGGTAAAGTGGAAAAGGGTCCTGGGGTGAGATCAATCAACATTTGTCATTCTTTTTGGAAGTCATGGACCCTCGCCAGGCACAATCAATTCTGAATGATGTATACAGGTTCTGAGCAACATATACTGCCAACCAAGCAATGTCTTTTTTGGGGGGAAGACCATGAATATTTCAGGAAAACAATGCCAAAATGAATTCTGCACATATTTATTTCTCCAGATCCAGGTGCCAAAACAGCCTGTCTACAGTCCAGACCTGTCAAATTAGGTGCATCATGGGATGAAAAACATGATTAAGAATACCCATACTATTGAGCAACTATTGGGACAACATTTCATTCTCAAAACTCTAAACAGTCATGCTGGAAATAACATCACTCTGCTATTCTGGGCTGGAGGTATACATGAGGAACAGGGATGTAGTGGAAGCTAAACACAAGTAAACACAGTTTATCCACCTCTGAAATTTCAGAAATAGAATTTATCCACCTCTCAAAAGAGTTTATTTGCCAATTGCAACTTTAAAACAAAAAAATTACACTGTATTATCCACATTCACAATATGTACCGGACAGGTATTCATCAACACTCTACGAATAATTTAATACCATATGTATTGTTAGAAACGTTGGACAATGGACCTTTTTAAATATCCAATACCGCATGGCGCAGTCCACCTTACTACACCTCTGATGAGGAAGTACTGTGCTGTTATAGAGGGGGTATAATGGAGCCACAAAGCCATTCTACTGAGTCACTGTTGTAAAAATGTCTAGTCATGTCTCTGCTCTTGCACCATCTGATCACCTGACAGGAAGAATGTCAGACACTTGAAGAATGTCTGCACACATCTCGAACACTGCAGTATTGTTCTTGCCAAGGAAATTCAATTCTGTTGCGATATATATTTGTGTTGTTCCAAGCTTTACTTTTGATACAATGTCATCTTTTTTCCTTCTTCCTCCTCTTCCTCCCCCCCCCCCCCTCTCTCTCTTCCAGTGAATGGATTCCACTCAAGTGGAAGCCCATTGCATCATTTGGAACAGACCCACAATCACACACGCAAACACAGTATGGACCAGGTACAGTATGACTGGGATTATATATTATATATATATATATATATATTAAAGATCCCTTTGCTTACTTTTGGGAACTCCGTTGGGATCATACGTCATTTTCTCATAGTTCAACAGAGACGGATTTACTTTGCTTCTAATTCATATTCGTATCAGAATAGCAGTGGGCCAAAACTTTACATTCATCAAGTTCCTTAGACAACCTGAAAACTAATGTAATGATTTTAGGAGGTTCAACTCATTATTGGGAGTCAACTGGGGGCCAACCCATGGCTGTATTATAAGGCTTCGCATCGGATCCAATGTCCTTTTGCTTGTCATAATGGGGGCGTCTACAAGGATCAGCTAAGACCTTAAAAATAAAAGATTTCCACAACAGCAATTTCCAAACATTTGAATGTACCATACAATGTATATTGCACACTATTGCACAAATGTGCCTGCACAGGAGTTACAGCTATTACATCATTCAGGAAGAAGAGTCCATGTACACTGTGTGTGTGTGTGTGTGTGTGTGTGTGTGTGTGTGTGTGTGTGTGTGTGTGTCTGTGTGTGTGTGTGTGTGTGTCTGTGTCTGTCTGTGTGTTTGTGTGTCTGTGTGTGCGTGTGTGTGGTGGCAGCACTGGGCTTAAAGTTTACAATAGGAGACAGGGAATGAGGGGGGTGTTCAGCCTATATTTAGGAATTCCCTCTGTCTCCCCCTCTCCACCTCTCTCTCTCTCATTCAGTTGTTATTACCTCAGAATGCAAATGATGGTTAAAGGTAAATCAACTGGATCCATAACTCACATACAGACACTCACCCACACATTCACTCATTCTCTCTTTCTCTATCTCTCTCTCTCTCTCTCTCTCTCTCTCACTCACACACACACACGCGCACGCACGCACACACACAGGCACACACACACTAACACATGCACACACACGCACGCACACAGGCACACACACACTAACACATGCACACACACACACACACACACACACACACACACACACACACACACACACACACACACACACAGGCAACATGCTGTGCAGTGCTCTGCTCACCTACCCTGCCACCCCACTCACCACGGCAACAGCAGCCGCTGCAGCAGCAACAAGATCACAACAGAGAGCAGTAAAAAAGAGGGGCCATCGAGAAAGAGAGAGAGAGAGATAGAGAGAGAGTGTATGTGTGAAAAAGAGAAGCAAAAGAAAAAAAAAAGAATTCAGCAATGTCTGACATGGAGGGGAGCTTTGACGGCAGGTCTTGTGTCTATCCACAGAGTCCCACGTCCACTTCGCCCACCACTAAACAGCAGGACAAGGACACAACTATCACGGTGAGTGACAAAAAAAATATGCAAAGCCAGTAGTAGCCAGTGTCAGTGGTAGCCAATGGCAGTGGGAGCGATAATAGCCTTAAAACATGTGGGAGAAGAGGGGGGGGGGGAATGACAAGCATGCTCAATGTAACCATGGGTGATTATAGCCTTCCACTTGCGAAAATGGGAGTGAAACGACGTGAGGAAAAACAACAAGTTTTCCGCAAAGCCACACCAACTTGGGAGGGTGAGCCAAGAGAGGAGCCGAAATGGCACAGGAATGCGACTGTTTCTCCACTAATTTGGCGGACCGGCTTGGCACGGTGTCAACTGAGGCTGCAGGGGAGGCTGTTGTGCACCAGCAGAATAGCTGTTTTTTTTTTGTTTTTTTTACAGCAACCTCACAAGTTGCGGCTCCCCCCCAGGGATGTCAAATTGTTAACTGTTTGGTGGAGATTTGTAGCTGCAATTCTTCAATGGAGCATCCTATTTGTGGCACACTGTTGAGCGGTTTAATGATCTGACAACTTGTTGATTGTAAGAGGACTTTAGAAAATGGCTTATTTTCTTATGTGCCTTACAACAGTATGGCGTGACGATCAAAAGACGAATGCAGACGTAGTTGCTAGGTCTGTACAGAGGGATGATAGCATTGCCTCATTATCTGAAATGACTAGCGGAGTTGGGGGGGTGGGTGGGGGGGGTGGACTGGTCAGTCTGACCCCGGTCCAAATCAACCACAGAGAGGCTGTGTCAGCAGGTGGTTAACTTTTGTCATAATCACCACTTATTCACACTCAGCCCTTTCCTCCCTTCTCACAGCAGGGTGAGATCAAAGGCAGGGTGGTGATATGATGGTGGGGGTGAGTGGGTGGGTATTAGGAATAAATGAGGGTTGATTATGGAAGTATAGTATGCCAGTTGATTATGAAAGTATAGTATGCCAGTTGATTATGGAAGTATAGTATGCCTATTGATTATGGAAGTGTAGTATGCCTATTGATTATGGAAGTGTAGTACTGTATGCCTATAGGAAAGTCTGCCCAGTGCTGCTCTGCCTTTGTTGGATGTTGATGTTGGAAAGGGTCAGTGGGGTCACTGATTATTGGCAGTATAACAAGAATTCATTTTAGTCAGTTATGTCACTGATGTTGTGGATTTCTTATCAGACTTTGGAACTTCACTATTACTATGTCCACAGGTGATGCCACATGGCAAGTGATGTCACTGATATACACATTTTAACCCATTTACTCCTAAAATGCCTGCTAAAAACGCCTATAGAATCCTATGGCATTCTAGACTAAATAACCTTATTTCCTGAGGGTTTTCTGAAAACATACTAAAAATTGTCAATGTCTACCAACATTTAATTTAGCACCTAGAAACATGAAATAAAAAGCATGCTGCACTACGCAGCATCCAGCAGGAGGGTCAATGTTGCGTCATGCAGCATCCAGCGCGAATGGGTTAAAACAATGTGAAAAAGAAATCAATGAGAGGCAACATTTGACTTGTTTGTTATTTGCTTGTCAAAAAGTGGTCAGAATCAGCTTTTAGGACATTTTTCCACTGATTGTCTACAGATCATGGAAGTATGACATTTTCTAATGGAAATGCATGTCATTTAACAGAGGTAGGCCTACCATAAAGAGTCCGAGGCAAATTAGTCTCTACTGTATGCAGCCCAAACTAAATGGAATGGAAATTCAATTTCTCACTGAATAACATCTGTCTAGCAATTGTGCAAGTCACCACAAAACCTTATCTCAAGTGCGTCCATTAGTGGATTCCTGCGCTGCACTAAAATGTGCTGATGAGATACCCACAGTTCCTTCTCAGAGCAGGAGAGAGGGGAGCATTCTTAGTGTCACACATTCTTTTCCTCCTGATTGGCCATCACGTCCGCATCACTGCTCGAACAATGCCGTCTCAGTGATGGCTTTTCCACTTTGGGTGCATTCCTCTCCTGCTCTGAAAAAGCATGATTGTTTTTTTATCACTTCAAGGAACTTGGATGGCAGTGGAAGGCATTAGCCTAGCGTTCTTGCTAATGTCTACAAAAGTTAACCACCGAGAAGCTTATGATCACCTGCTAATAAACTGTGGGCATACAAAGTAGTCGTAAAATGCCTTTGGAAGTGTCCTGCCTTGTTAAAACAGTCATATCATGTTGAAACTTCTGTGGCAGATTAGGGTGTCTGGGAGAGTTCCAGACAGTTATTGCAGCATCATTAATCTGTCTTTTCTTTAACAGAGCCAATTTGGTTGATGTGTCAAACCCTAGATTAAGGAATAAATCTCTGAATATTTTTTTCTGGGATTACCAAACATGAGCATTGTGATGTGATACTAATTTCAGACGGCATAATTATCCCACGACAGAACTCACTAAGTGAATCACTGCTGCATTTTAGTTTAGTTTTAGATTTTGCTAGCCTCCTCGGCTAACACATTCCTCCCGGGGTCAGGCTTGGCAGACGGGGGCAGCCCCAGCACCTCCGGTCAAGAGCCGTCGAGCGGATGCGAGAAATTAGAAGTGAAGTCGGACTTTGGTGTGACAAAAGGAAGCATTGTACGACGGAGGATCATCAAGGTACACACAGCCGGCCCCAGCTCCTCCGAACCGCCCCAGGGGGATCATGGGTAGCTCCCAAAAGCGTGGCACCTCAAAGACCCTGGCTGACACAAAGGTTGCAAGCCAGGGCATGTCTTTTCCTTATCTGTGCTTTGTGAAATGAGGCAGAGTAAAATTCTATTTTTTTTTTCTGTCCCAGTTATTTTTGTGGACGGAGTAAGGGGCACGACATGTCTGGCTATCTGCCTAGAGAAGATAATACTCAACACGCACGCACACACACACACACTCTCTCTCTCTCTCTCTCTCTCTCTCTCTCTCTCTCTCTCTCTCTCTCTCTCTCTCTCTCTCTCTCTCTCTCTCTCTCTCTCTCTCTCCACATTCATCCTCCAGATACTACTTCTCATCCCTCCCCTCTTTGCCTTTCCCCCTCAATTAAACTTAATCAAAGTGAATAGGAAGTACATATAAGGGTCTTGCGGTCAGACTGGCTCCTAAATCTGTGGGTCTGCAAAGCTGACAGACTGACAGCTCAAAGCGCCTCGCTGGACCCTCATCACAGCAGTGTTGGCCAAACTTACAGGATTAGCCGGTGTTACTGGGCAACTACACCAACTCAGACACTGGCATGGCCATCTTCACCACTGAAGGGGTCACCCTAAATTTTGGATGCTAGGGATCGAAACACAAGCCTGTTCTGTGCAAAGTTTGATGGGTCCCTGCTTAGCACATCACTGGCTAGCTGAGACAGGATTTTGACATGAGTTTGCTGAAATACAAGAGCAAGCTATGGCTGAAGTGTTTGTAGGCCTTTGCGAGTGATGCAATGACATGAGATGGTTTTGTGGAAAATGTGGCTGTCCCTACTATTCAATAGATTAACTTTTTAGACATAGATGTCACATTTGTCCAGGCAGTTGGTTATGTTATGTCTGGCCAGCTACAAAACTACAACTAAAACATAAGTAATTGATGTTAAATTGTTGAAAATATCTTAACTGTTGGGTGTAGAGTAGATGTTATGTATGCATGTGTACTGCAACACCTTAAAATACAATGATAATCATGAAATGTCACCCTCAATGTGGAAAGTTTTATGAAAGTGTTACTTTGGTCAGGCTTAGTAGCATTTTTTACGGACAGGTTTAGTATGCGTCACGCCAGCTGAAATATTGCTAATTTTACTTTATTTAAAATATGTGGGTTGAGATGTACAGATGGTATATAATTCCTGAGTTTTGTTGTCATGGAGTAGTCTTGAGGTTTTTGAGCTTTTTCTCTGCTATATAAGTATAGCTTGTGTTATGTGTCCTGACTCTTTCCTGGCATATGCTCTTATGTAATTTGCCATAGTTACATGCAGTTGTGACCCAATACTGGATACACATTTGGTCCATTGTTTATAAACAGACTAGAGACAGTAGAGTTACATGTTTTGCCAATGTAATGTGTGTGTGTTTGTGTGTGTGTGTGTGTGAGACATTGGGGTGTGTGGTTTCCATTTTATGCTTTGGTGAGCACAGAATCTATAGACAGAGACTGAAGGTTGTTTTGTGCTCAATAAAGATTTTGCTGTTGTTAGCAGTCTGTAAAATGTTTTTTGGGATTTCACAGTTCTGACTTGCCATCAAACTAAACCCTCTGAGAAGCCTTTGATATATCCTAGCCCGAAAAATGTCATCAGCCATTACCAAAGACACTGTTTTTTAAGAAAACACACCTGTGTCAGAATAGTTTGTTTTTCCACATTTGATGCTATAGTGAATCATCCTCCAGGCGAGGCCAGGTATGCGTCTGGAGAGAGACTGTCTACTCTACGGTGTCACAATGCCTTGATTGTGACGTGTCAAGTCACAGCACTCTACACAGAGAAAAATGACTGACCCTCAGATAAAAGACTCCTTTATATCCCCACCGTCTTGAACAGTGGAGACGGTCCAAACCATGATGACCAAAGCATTCTGCCCCAAAACAATCTGTCCCAACACCTTTAAATCATATCCCACTTATCTCATCTGTCTTATCTGAAATTAATGGGGGGTTTTTTCACATTATTTTTTCATCCACTCTGACTCACTCTCCTCTACAGACATCAACTCACAGTTATGCTGATGAATCAGAGCAAATTAGCCCAACAATAGATGATTCAGTGCCAGTGGATTTAGCTGATCCTGAGGCGACCACTAAGCACCTTAACTGGATTTTGTGTGTGTGTGTGTGTGTGTGTGTGTGTAAAACACATTATTATAAAATACCCAGGTGATTCCACAAGGCTAGACTGCTGCAGGCTATCTGTAAAACTATCAGCAACCTCAGTTAATTAAATCCTCCTCACACAAATGAGATGTCTGTACAGGGTTGATTTTAGAAACAGATAGACTAAGGGTTATTAAGGAAGCATGTGACCTAGACACCTTTTAGTGTTTTTTTGTGTTGTGGTTTTCCTGCAGCAAACAGCTTCTTATCACATGCATAGCTTTATTTAGCAACTATGATTAACAATATTTTTATGCTGAAAGATTATGGTCTATTGTCAGTAAATGAGAGTGAGTCAGTGAGAACTGAGTGCCAGATATGTCCTACGGTATGGAAGGCAAGCCTAATTATTACCGTATTATGGTGACAAAACAAGAGTTGCTGTAAGCCTATAACCATTAATTACACTATTACTAATGATTAACCATTACTTAAAACAGAACGTGGATGTAATGGCTGTAATTTCTAAATGATCATGTTGATGAGTCTACACTTTATCTTGATTGTTCTCCATTGCGGTGATGAAGGCAAAATTACACATTGTGTCATTGTTAAAATACTTACGAAACTGACCGTATAGTGACACAATTATGTGGCTCTATGGTGGTTATCTGGAAAATTGAAACCTCATACGTTTAGCCAGCTGAACCAACTTTGAACTGGCACGTGCACCAGTGTAGCAGATCATACACTTTGATGAGAAATATATAATTCAGCAATATGGCATGAATGAGTGTGATGTTGGTAAGGAATATCCATACAGTTGTGATTCAACCATAGGATAGCCCCACTCAAGGAATGCCTTTTGTCCAATGAGAAATTGATAAATAGTGTGACCGGACCTAACTACTTTATAATAAACTAACACTGTAGATGTGTGTTGTGGAGACAGTAGATGTGTGTTGTGGGGACAGTTGAATAAACTAACACTGTAGATGCGTGTTGTGGGGACAGTTGAATAAACTAACTAACACTGTAGTTGCGTGTTGTGGGGACAGTAGATGTGTGTTGTGGGGACAGTTGAATAAACTAACTAATACTGTAGATGCGTGTTGTGGGGACAGTTGAATAAACTAACACTGTAGATGCGTGTTGTGGGGACATTTGAATAAGCAAACACTCTGGATGTGTGTTGTAGGGACAGTTGTGAGGCGTGTGGTCAGTGTGCTGGACAAGAGTACTGCAGTGACCTTGCACATATGAGCAAGAGGGCGGTGCGCTCCACAGGGCTGTCGTCTCCGGCTCTGGTGTCAGGAGCAGATAAACAGCATCTGTGTCACACACGCCAGCCCCTGGTCTGGCCTCCAAACCCTGCGATGAGCTCCTGTCTGGTGACCGTCCGACAGAGCCAACAAACTGGCCAGTGTGTTTATTAGGTTATAAATCATACCGGTGCTGGTGCTCCATCACTGCGATCAATATTGTGGATGTCGGGAGGCATGTTGATTTATACAAATACAAATACACACACACACATATGCGCTCGCGCACACACACACACACACAATGCTGCATACATATTCACACCGATTCTCACACGCATGCTTACACTTTACAGTCTTATGGTCTCAGGTCTCAGGAGAAAACCCTGTTAGTAAAACCCACTGTTAGAACTAAACATGGTGAAGCAGCTTTTAGCTACTATGCGGTTCAGCTCTGGAACCGACTTTCGGATGACATCAAAAAGACCCCAGCTGTAGCCTGTTTTAAATTTAGACTTGAGACCAAACTGTTCTCAGATGCCTTCTGCTAACTGATCAAGTATACTTCCTGATATCACTGAGCTGCAAATTCTGAATCTGTCTTTTAATTATTCTACCTTGTGTCTTTTACGTTTTCTTTTAAATTATTCTTTAATTACATTATGTACTTTAATTTTTTAAACTTTAACTATTGCCCTTTTATGCTTTTATTTTTTACTATTAGGCCTACTCTTTGCTTTTGTGTCTGTAAAGCACATTGAATGACCCCTGTACATGAAATGCGCTATATAAATACTTGACTACAGAGATGTATGGTGCTGTCAGATGACAGTGGCATGTGTCTCTGCTCCACAGCTCATTCAGAGACCTATAGCTTAAACAAACTGGCAGTTTAATTATTAGACTATAAATCTTCCCCTTCACGGTTGCTGATAATATTGTGGTCAAACGTCGGGATGCTCGGTGATTTCATACAAACATAGGCTAAACATTCTAACACATTCAAGCCTTACACTTTCTCACACTCCTGCCAATAGTCTTGCGCATACAGATAACAATACAAAATAATGCAAATTCTAAAACTGATAGTTCCGGTCCTTGATTGTGATTGGCTGAATCACGTTCGATGCCGTTGTAAAATGCAGCATAAACATACACCTTGACCGCATTTCGTATATTACTGCGCTATCATAACTTGATACAAAAGTTAAAGTAGCTGCGTCTTGACGTTGCTTGGCAACCATTCAGATAGAGGAAATATATTTATTTTATATTTCTCGTGCCTAACAACGCCCCTTGGCTGTTGTAGAATCAGTGTAACCTACGGCCTTTATTGCCACCTTTCATTGTCACCTTTTAACAGGGTTCCCGCGGGGTCTTAAAAAGCCTAAAATTCAGAACTTTAAATTTAAGGCCTTAAAACTAAAAACGGCCAGATTTTCATTCCGAGGTCTTTGAATTCATTTAGTCAGGTCTAAAAAATATTTTACCATCGTTCATTTCCAGAAACGCTGGCCGCAGAAAGTTATTACAAAGTAGCAAAAAAGTATTGAGTCGTAGCTTGCAAAGCTCTAGCGTCTTTGCTACCATTGTAACAAAACCAGCAGAATGCTCAGAACATTGGTTCAGTGTGTTGTAGGCCTTGTTCTTTCTGGGGGATATTGGTGTTGGTACGTAGCCTACGCAGTGATAAATCTACAAATCCTGTGATAAATGCAATACCTGCCGCAAAATACATCTGCGTCTCCTCAGAATTTGTTAAAGTTCGGTTATGTGTGGAAAATGGGAAAGTATAGGCCTACTTTCAACGAGACATGGCTAGATCCAGTGATGCCGCATTAGCCTACTCTATTTTGACAATTTTTTCCGGTAACGAGTCTAACGAGCTACTATTTCTAGCAATCAGATTAAAGTTACTTATCCAAGTCACTGTGCGTTAGGCCTACTATTTTTGTCATTTACCTTAGTAAAAGATATATTCTTTTCTTTTTTCTTGTCTCGGGGATTAACTCACGTTTTCAGCATGATGACTCATGTGTAATACCATGCAGCAACACAAACATAAACAACAATAGAGGGAGGAGAGAGATGCGCATTTTAGCTATACAGTCATTATTTTGAGTTTGTGTCCGCTAAACATGATAACATTAAGGTACGTTGTACACTCTGTGCTGGTGACAAAGTGCTGTCTAGCTAGACATCCCAAGTCTCCCGAAGTTCTGGGAGTCTCCTGATAGCGGCTTCCTGACTCCCGCAAATTAGATAAAATCTCCCGGAATCTAGAACGAACAAGAGTGCACAAGCCAGACAGGGAATTTAAATCGCGTTGTATCTGAGTTTAGCGCGCACACGACAGAGAGGGAGAGCGGGGTGGTGCGTATGTGCCTGAAGCGCATCCAAGACAGAGAGCATCCTGACCTGTTTTGCTAAATCAACCAATCAATTTTCAGTGTAGGTGGGATTGTATCTTTTTTCTCCCGAACTAAATTAATCAGTTCAGTGTATCTAGGAACAGGAGCATCATGGCAGAGTCAGTGGCCCCCAAAAAGGAAAATTTAAGACCCATTTAACATCAGACTACACGAAAGTGTACCCTTGTCTCATAAGAGTAAAACATAATGATAGTCTTACACACTGCACTGTTTGTAGCATTGCCCATGGAAAAGCAAAAGACTTGTTGAGGTGAGTTTAACAAGTGTCATTTAATTTGCTATTATTCAGGCCTATACTAGATGGCTAGTTGCCAAGGCTACATGAAAAGCCTTTTCTTTGCAAACACCACGCTCTCCCGTTTGTTCTCTTTTTGAAAATGAAAAGCCCAAACTACCAAAATCTACATATTCTATCATCACAATTTCTATCTATAGGCCTTCCTTATTTGGTGTACTGACTAGACATTATTGAACAAACATCTGAATTTTAGTATCTAAGTAGGCTAAAGGGCTACTGTACCTCCCTAAAATTACTTTTTTTCAGGTTGGGATGTCTGCTATACATTGTTGACATTACTGTTAAAATGCATTTCCAATAAAGTGAGTATTGGCAAAACCTGTTGTCATTTTTATGTTGAGGCGGCGGGGGGTGTTGTCGGCAGCTACTGAAAGTAACTAATAAAGTAACTTGTAATCTAACTCAGTTACTTTACTGATTACTTGATTTTAAAAGTAACTTTTTAAAGGAGTAATGAGATTACTTTTTCAAGGCAACTGTGGCAACACTGGCTAGATCACAGCGATGTCTGCTGTTGGTTACAAGTGGTACCCAGCTCCAGGTACGAGGCTCGCTGCAAACTTTGCAAAAAAAACTATTCAATTAGGAACTCTGGGTGTGAAGGCACTGGAGTCACAAGCCAGAGCATGCAGAGAAACATAGCCGCAAAATGCAAACTGTTTATCAGCACTAGCCGCTAACATCATTCGAAAGTTCCGGTTTCGCTCTTTCAAGTGACGTCTGTGCGACTTGTGCGAGATAAGTACTCCGTGAGCAATTCAACAGAGAATAATGGAACTGAATTTGGACGCATATTAATACTATATATTTTTAGGAGGGCTTTTGATCATCTTTGGGTGGTTTCAGCTCCCCCAAAATACTGTAAGCCTAACAACGTCCTTGACAAGGCTCATACACATACCCCACCCACACACATTCTCATGCAAACACACACACACACACACACGCACACACAAGTGCAGAGTGTCCACCCAAAACACACTTTCACGCCCAGTTTCAACTCGTCTCATTTTTTACTTCCTTGCTGAAATCTATTCTATTTGAGGGCTAGTTTGTTTTAGATTATTTTCATTTTGGGCTTAAGGTTTAGGGCATTTGGTACGTGACAAGGATATTTTTCCTTGAGTATACTACAAGTGAGCAATGTAAAAATCAGTTGGGTTGTAGACGTTGGGTGTGGAAGGTTACTAGTTTGATTGCTTTATCTGTAAATTAAATTAATGCTTTTTCAACGACTTTTCAATGATTTTTTTCAGAATTTCTTTGATTTGAATATTTTTTGGTAATGCATTGTGTAGGTCTTAAATTTCAATCTTTATGGTCTTAAAATGTCTTAATGTCTAAATGTCTACGTTTTAATGCCGATTGTTTGTGGTTTCATATCCCTTCCAGAGTCCAGGTATTCCTAGTTACTGCATAATAGTGTAACATACATTTGTGTTTTTATTATTTCCTCTATGTGGTGGTCCCTTCTGCAGATCAACTGTGTGACATTCCCACTGCCTCTGAACATGGCTGAGCAGCAGTTACTGAAACCGGATGAGTGGAGCTACTGTGACTATTTTTGGGTAAGGGAAGACCATCCAGACCACAGAGAACAGCTACACACACACACACACACACACACACACACAGAGGGAGAGAAAGCATATAGACATACTCAAACATAAGTTAAAAATCAAACTTATGCAAACACAGTACATCACCTCAGTGAAGTACTGTTTAATACAACAATTGCACTGTTGAAATCATCTTGATCCTTATTCAAACTCAAGTTGAGATCAAATCTGGCCACAGAGTTCCTGTCCCAAGTATGTTGTAACCTGAATTGCATATCTGTGTCTGAAATGTGCTACATAAATAAACTTGCTTTCACTTCTCTAAAGAATAAGACATGTTTATTATGCATGGCCTCTATTTATCTCGAAACGATGAAATAAGTGTATAAATGAATGGACGGGTGTTTATCTTGACTGTCATCATGCCGATGTCTGCATAGTCTTAATTTGTTGCATATTCTGAGAATGCTCTTTCAACACATACTAAACAGCATTCTAGGCTCCCTTTAGTCACTTGTTTGATCAGAAATAAACACTGAATCCTCAGCCAGACACAAAAAAAAACTTTGATCTTAGGCATGTCTCCATATCCACATATCTCCCCAGTCATCCTCTCTCCTCTACCTGTTTGTACCCCAGACAGACAAGAAGGACCCCCAGGGGAATCCGTCGGTCTCCGGCTTCGAGGTGCTGCTCCACAAACAGCTCAAGGGCAAACAGATGCAGAAGGAGATGGCCGAGTTCATACGCGAGAGGTGAGAAGATGTCACTTACTGCAACTGCTACTATGGCGGGGAACTCTGCAGTCAGATCTTGAATCTGCTGTGAATTTATACTTGAGGAATAGTGCTTAATGACATTTGTCCGACGGTAACATCGCTGTTATGTTATGGTTGGACAAATCTCATTAAGCGCTATACCTCAAGTATAAATTCACAGCAGATTCAAGTTTCTTCTTTAGCTTCTTTAGCACATCCTCATTGTGTAGAGCTTAATTGAAGCTGCAGTACAGTTTGCTGGACAATACCATCAATATTGTTCTGTTAAACGAGTAGTGCTCTGGAAATACAACAGGACAATTCTTACAGAACCTTCTCCATAGTTTCAACATTCTGATGGTTTCCATTCTATGTTGTGGTAGTGCATAAATGCACATTTAATCATGTAGCAAGTCTGGAGAAAACAATGCTCTCAATAATGGATCAATTGCATATAAAAAAAGAGAATCCTATTTTCTTTCAGAGCATATTATGATGCTCTGCACCACATGTTGCAATGCTCTGTGGACTTCTGCTAAAATGCACCCAGCATGGGGGTGGATGTCCTATGCATCACAGATATTGCACAACATCCCTTGTTTCTATCTATTTCTTGTGTTTTCCTGCATGTTGCCATGAAAACAGCGCTGTGGTAACGGTCACTGCTATCCACTTCCCTTGTTTCATTAAACATTAAACAGTCTCTCTCTCTCTCTCTCTCTCTCTCTCTCTCTCTTTCTCCCTCTCACATGCGAAAGAGATGTTTTGAGGTCTTTTTCAAGTGAGTGAGTGAGTGAGTGCTCTGTGACTTTAGTTTGCAAGTTGGCCCAGTATTCTGAGAATGGCCCTGTCCTGCTTTGTAACTCCCAGCGGTTGGGCGTTCAAAGGCTGAGCTTGTGTGTGAGTCTGCGGGGGTGGGTGGTGTTTCACTGGCCAGGGTCACTCTACGGGGTCACCCACCCCTCAGGGGTAACGGGGGGGATGCAGAGGATGTGAATCTGCCCCCATGACTTTGTGAGCATGCTCCCCTGTGTCATAGACCTTTCCCAATTCACCTTAACTCACTCAAGAGAGAATTGTTTTGTTTTTGTTTAGTTTCGTTTCTTTTGATAGAGCAGGAATCTAGAAATATCACACATTGTGTTTTGCTGCTGGCACTGTGCATCAAGCTTCAGTAACAACTCCCGCATTCTTGTTTTGTCTGCTTTTTTTTCCAGAATCAAGATTGAGGAGGAATACGCCAAGAATCTCTCCAAGCTGTCGCAGATTCCCTTAGCCGCGCAGGAAGAAGGGTAAGACTGATGCCCCCCCCCCACCCCCACCGCCGCCGACACAGCTCCGGGGATAAGCCACAGTCCCACAAGAGCAATAGCTATATAAAGCAATGCTAATAACGACAAGCCTCTTCTGCCTGTTTTGTTCTCACAGTCGACTCAAGCCCACGTGGTGACCTGTGACTAATATGGGCATTAGAGATGTGGAAGAGGTGATGGCCAGTCGTGGCTTTTGTCTGGGAATGAGTGTGTGTGTGTGTGTGTGTGTGTGTGTGACGTGTTCCCCTGTGGGTTAGAAAATGTGCTGATGTGCGGGGAAACCTGGGTGTGTTGCTGCAGACTACTAACGTCACCCCGTTGTGTGAAAGAGGGAAGCGTTTCTCTCTCCACCTGTGAGTCATCCTGTGTGTGTGTGTGTGTGTGTGCGTCTGTGTGTGTGTGTGTGTGTGTGCACGGGCGTGTGTGTAATAGACGATTGCACGTTCAAAAACGGCCGATCTCCTCAGAATTGACACATGCGTCTCCTCCTTTTGAAGTGCATATGAAATCATCATGGATGGACAGGAATGTGCTTTGGTTGCAGTTGGGACTCTGAGGCGCATAAGGACACCTCATGTTTGGGAGCGAGTGGAGGCCTGGACACGGCCCACGCAAGTGGAGAGCCATAAACGAGTAGGGAGGAGAGCGCTCAGTCTGTCTCCCGAAAAACCCACACGTTCTGCCAAGTCCCTGGCCCTTAATGCCAATCTGTCATCGTTTACATCAACTCACAAAAGTGTTTAGGCTCAGCTAAGTGTAAAAGCGCTACAGCAACAGCAGCAGCTCCCAGCATATTGCATCCATTATGCTGTTAGACATCAAATGTGCCTTTTTATGGATGGCCTTAAAGAGGCTGAACAGTACACAGAAATGTACTAAATCTACCTATAAACCAAGCAGAGCAATCAAGCCCCTGACTCCAATGCATTGTGTTGCATTGGAGTCCAGTGTGTAAAGGTGACACGTAACTGTGGTGTGACCGCCACCCCCCCCCCCCCCCCCCCCCACCACCACACCACACCCCGTTTGATAGAGAAGGCTAATTGTTTCATATAGAATCTAGATTATGCCACAGTCGTGGGCCCACCCATTCCCAGAGACACAACACAATGCTCGTATTATCCTGTACTGCCCCCCGCCCCGTCCACTATCCAACCCCCCGGCCCCTCATCACCAGACCCCCTAGCCCTGGTTTTGTTGCGGGGCAGAGACAATCACTGTTTTGTTGGCCGGCTCCTACGTCCATGCCCAGAACCGCTTGTTTATTCCTGAATCTGCCATTTGTGCTGCGGCTGCAGCAGGAGGAGTTCCATTGTTGGCCAAACGGCTGGACAGCAGCCCCGATGGTGCTCCTCTTCTCTCCCACAGCTGATCGATGACACCCCGGAACACGGGGGGGGGAAAAAACACGTTCACTTGCTGCAGAGACACTTTTGTGTGATTGGTGGTTTTTAAACCGTCACCATAGTAACGATGCAATGGAAAGGTCACCTCAAAAAAGTTCTGAATCACTGTAGCTTTTGTTGTGTTGATGTATTGTGAAGTAGGCTACGTCAGGCTTTTTTTTTTTAAGTTTGAGAGTTACTGAGCTCCTGAAAGAAAACTCTGAGGCTATTGAAAGAGCACGCTTGAGTTAAGGTTAAAGCCTGGCATTATGAACGTATCCTTCCTGATTTGGAACGCGCGCGCCTGTGACCCGGTGATAAGCAGCCAAAGAAGAATGTGCTGGAAGTCGGTGGAACTGCATTCCACAGCGCTGTGCGCGCGGCGCCCCATTCAAAGCCCCGTTTGATCTGACGCCGGCTGGGGGAAGCCTAGCTGAAGCATGTCAGCACACACATATGGATCTGTCTATGTTTTAGCTCATAACTCACAGATCTCGCATAGGGCTATTCTGATTGTGCTTTATTAAGCATGCATGATGCGTGATAAATGCTACATCAATGCATATTCTTCGTCATAGGACCGGAGTTGTTGTCGTCGCCGTCGATGTACTTCAGTTTATGATACAGGTTTTGAGTTGGTGGAGTGAAAGGGAACGTATGTCCGCTTACAGTATGTGGCCTGTGTTTCTAAAACCTTCAGGAAGAGCAGGACTGATGTGTGTATACGTCTGAGTGTTCGGTATGTACTCTAGTCAGGGTGAGGCCGGAGCCTCTGCAGCCAGAGTTTATTGTCTTTGAATAAATATCCTGTGAATGTTTGGGACGGTCCAGCAATAGATCACAAGTGTGCGAGGTGGACCGTGATGTCTGTGCCACTGTCTATGTCCAGTCACTGCGTGGTCACTTAGTGACTGTTTATGCCTAGCCCAGCAAGAAGAGCCAATCTGTGCAGTAGGGTCCTGAGGTTAAGGATTGACTCATCACTGTGAGAGCAAGGCCACAACAATCCATCTTTATTTAGAAGACTTTTTTGGTTAAACACTTAAACTGTGACCCATTCTAAAATTTGAAGATGTAAAGGACTATACAATAACATCATAAGGCTGTGTAGCCGTGACCATAAATAGGTACATATAGAATTAAGTCAATCATTGTGAAGCTTTATGAATACTTTCTAGCCATCTATCCATCTAAAGATGAATGCATTTTCTGAATCATCATTTCCTGAATGAAAATGAATTTCCTGAAATGTGTTCTGTGAGGGAGTCCAATGCCTCCACTAGAGGGAGGGGGGGGGGGGGGTCAGTTATACAACCCTCATAGGTCTTTAAAAAAAAACACTCACCCACACCATTCCCCTCTTCACACTGTGTTGAATAAGTCCACTTCTCAAGTCCACCGCGTAGCCTCCTCGCAGTACAGTGGTGCGGGGGCGTCCAGGCAGCCAGCGAGCAGGCTGACCTTGCGCTGCCCTCTGATAGGCTCCCCTCCAGAGGGAAGAGGTTCTTACGCTAAGCCCCTATCTGTCTTCTGCAGCACTCTGGGAGAGGCCTGGGCCCAGCTGAAGAAGAGCCTGGCCGACGAGGCCGAAGTTCACCTCAAGTTCTCCTCCAAGGTGAGCAGGCGCTAAGTTAGAGAAAGGATAAGGGAGTGGAGGGAGGGGGGGGGGAGGGTTGGGAGTGTAGATTGGGGATTAGAGGACCCCACTTCATATTTATTCTCTCTCCTCTCCTTGAACACTAATTAGTGTGCACTATGTCTCCTTGATTGTGTCCTCTATATGTTTTTATTAGAACCCACTCACTTAACATGGGTGGTGTTGAGTGAAGTAGCCTTTTGTGATGCAAATAGGCAAATGATAACATTTTGCTGTTATTATAAGTGGACTGCTCATTCAATAGTCTGGTCATTTTCACTGTGAAAAAGCTAGCTATTTTTAAGACAGATGTGATGAAATTCTCCATTTAGCTATAAATGGTGTCATGGCTGTTAAAATTGCAATTTGAATTGGACATTAAATGTGTAGTCATGGCAGCGAGTAATATGTTCTGCACCACAGCAGGGATAAAAATACATTTGCATAGCCAGTGAAATTTCACTATGTGCATGTGAGCTTTTACACACACTGCATAACATGGAGAAATTGAGATTTTATTTGATTTAAGCAGTGCTGAAAAACCTGTAGGCCTTCCTGCCACCACCACGTGAGACGGTTTGCTTGTCCATGAGACGTGTAGGTTTATCTTGGCCGAGAGGAAAGTTCTGGAACACAGCTGGGCGAAGGGAAAAGGAGGGGGTGTTGGGGGAGGTTGAGGGGATGGTTAGTATGTACACACACAAGGAGACGTCGGACCAGATGTGTGCAGCACACTTGTCTCTGTAGACCCTGGCAGTGTGTGTGCGCAAACGAAGATCCTCACAGTTATCCAAGGCTGTGCGGTAATGGCACTTAAGTTACAACACAAACTCTCCATAGACACTAGGCCTCTTAATCTGCTGGATCAGTTTTTTTTTTTTGGTTCCAGATAGCCCCATGACTCATTTGGATAAGTTAATGAAATTCAAAATGCATGAACCCAATACAAATATCTCTTTTGGAATATGTGAATTATTTCCTAGACAGTGTGAAATACTTCACATTAACGTCTAGAATTAGGTTAAGAATCATCTGGTGCTGCAGACGGGAAACATTTCCCAGGTGTTCCTTATTATATCTATTTCCAAAATCTGGAGCTGCTTAGACGCTTCAGTGACTCCGGTCAGAGATAAATTCGGCTTCTCTGATTTCAGCTGCAGAGTGAGGTGGAGAAGCCCTTCCTCACCTTTCGTGACAACTTCAAGAAGGACATGAAGAAGTTCGACCACCACATCGCCGACCTCAGAAAACAGCTAGCCAGCCGTTACGCTGCCGTCGAAAAGGTAACATTTGCCCCTTCGGTAACTTCTATAAGAAGGCCTCCTGACGTCAGTCTGGTGTTTTTTTTTTTTTTTTTTTTTTTTGCATTTCCAGTTCTAGTCACCTCTCAGCGATTTGAGATTTCAAAGAGAGCCGTAACCCTGGCGACTGAGCACTCTGCCCTTCCCCAGGTTGCTCTTCTAGAATGTCAAGAATCCCCCCTCACATGAATTATTGAGATTCCAGGGTGTTGTTCCAAAGCAGTGGGCCATCTCGCGTCTCAGGAGGGCCCCCCCACTGGCTCTATAAATAAGCAGATCGGCTCAGGTGCCCTCCACACACCCACGACTTTGACGTCGAGCATGTAATCACCCGGATTGCCATTTCACTCTTAACAAATGACACAATTGTCCAATGAGGTCAGAAGGTGTGAAAGGAGATTGCGTGACACACCGGCCTGACTAACGTGATTAATTTAAAGTAGTAGAGCGTGAAGGCGCGGGGGGGGGGGGGGGACTTGACGTCGTTTTAAAGCCCATGTGAGCCGTGCGATCCAACACATGTCTGCCGTGGGTCAGGCCAAACTGGACCTGAACACGAGCCGGGTCCTCGACCCTGACTTGGCCCTCACGTCACAGAGTGTGAGTCCCAGCGGAGAGACCAGCCACATCAACACCAGCTAAATAAAAGGAATTAGTAGTGTGGTTATTAAACGGATTGTCCTTATTCTCTTTTTTGTGTCAGGCCCGAAAGGCCCTCGCAGACCGACAGAAAGATCTAGAAGTCAAGACCCAGCAGCTGGAAATCAAGCTGAGCTCCAAGATCGAGGAGGACATTAAGAAAGCTCGCAGGAAATCCACGCAAGCAGGTGAGTCATCGGCAGTAGAGCACCACGACCTGAGCTGTAGATAACAAATAGCACCGGAAGACTGACTGGCTGCACTTTGGGAAAAATTATAGGAGTTGCTACTGCGTTGGCAGAATGTCGGAATTTCACCCGGCTGGAAAATATCTGATGGGTTTTTTTTTTGTGAGTAATATGAGCTGGCACAACTTTAGATCAGCTGCTAGGATCCTTGAGGCTGACCTGATAAAAGAGAGTTCCCAAAGAAAGTTTCCGAAAAGAACCACAGTCGGTTCAGACTGAGGTTCGTTTAAAGTTGTTGAACTGGTATACCCATTCAAAAGGCCCACTTGAATGCAAGTCTCTCAGTGGCTTGTTATTATGGGAGAGGGTTCTAGAGCAAGTCATGGATCCGTTACTCGGCCAACAGAGGATTGTCATGTGAAGCTTTCAATGAAACGGAACCACACGCAAAGAAGAGAAATCTGACCAGGCAGCGAGGAGAATAATTTTCAGTCAAACGATCCCACCATAAGTGCATATTCGTGACACAGTGTATTTATGGCTCCCTGGTAACTGTAAGCATTAGTATGAGATTGTGTGTGTGTGTGTGTGTGTGTGCATGCGTGTGTTATTGTGTGTGTGTGTGTGTGTGTGCATGCGTGTGTTAGTGTGCGTGAGTGTATGTGTGTGTGTGTATGTGTGGATGTGTGCACACACGTGCGTGCGTGTGTGTATGTGTGGGTGCATGTGCGTGCGTGTGTGTGTGAGTGCGTGTGCGTGTGTGTGTGTGTGCGTGTGTTTATGAGTCCAAGGTCTGGAGTTGGGCCTGAGTCGCTCAGCCGTTCTCACAGCGCTGCTGGACTGTACAGCCTCTCTCCCCAGGGCTCCCACTCGGGGGCCGCCCCACTGGCCCAGGCAGAGAGCGGTTTAATCAGGGGGCATGTCCAGCTGGGGTCAGCAGAAGGGGAGAAGGAGAGAGAGAGTGTGTGAGAAAGAGAGAGAGAAAGAGAAATAAGAGAGGGGGAGAGAGGGGGAAGGAAGGGGGGTTAAAAGGAGTCATAGAGAGAGAGAGAGAGAGAGAGAGAGAGAGAGTGAGAGTGAGTGAGAGAGAGAGAGAGAGAGAGAGAGAGTGTGAGAGTCTGGAAACACAAACACATGTTGCTGTGCGGAGGGTGGTGTGGGGGTGTGTGAGTGGCCTATGGGGGAGGCTACAGCCAGACATATTACCTCACCTTGCGCTGAGGGGTTAGCACTGGAGACGGGACGCTGGAGTGTAAACAGATGCAGCCTTGAGAACCAAGTGGAGTTGTTGCACGCAGAGAAAGTGACCAGAGCAACATTACTCCTGCCGTGCAAAACACTCTCTCATGTTACGCTATAAACTGTTGAAATTGTTGTTCTTCTTGTCTGCTTCAGTCCCTGTACACCTAAAATCTCAAGCAGGGTATCGTTAAATGTGTGGGGAGGCAAAGTAATACTAATCTGTTATCATTAAATAATAATGGAGGAGGAGGAAAGAAAGCAACAGCTGTGCACCATTTGCCCTGCTTAGCATTGTTTAGGAGACGTATGTGCATTTGTATTGTGTGCCGAGTTCTCTGCCAAGGCAGGAAGTTGGCTGAGTAGCGGCTGTGAGTGGTATGTGAGCTCAGAGAAGCGGAGGAGGTGTGAAAAAGCACATCTGCTAAAACAGAGGGGACAGTTATCCCATTAGTTTTCTAATGGTCTGGATTATTGTATTGTATTGTATTGGGTGGGACACACTGTAGGTTCCAGCCAGGCTTGCGTTCAAAGACAAATACAATTTGTTATGGTGTAGGTGTCATAGCTTCCCATGAATGGTCCATTATGTTTATATACTGATTTTAACTGTAACCAAATATTTCACTAAAACCTAGACTAAAGCATAAAATGTTGTTGACATTAGGGATTGTCTGTAGTGGGTAATGATATCACTCAAAGTGAGCATCAGGTGGTTTAGTTCAAACATTGGTCATTATCGCCCCCTAGTGGGTGATAAGAAAATGACAATAACATCAGAATTAATGGTAGACGATAACCTCCTCTACTGTGTCCTTCCAGGAGATGAGCTGATGAAATGTGTGGACCTTTACAATCAGTCTCAGTCCACATGGTTTGAAGAGATGGTCACCACGAGCTTGGTAAGAGAAGTCTCCTCTGAAGTTTGCTTTTACACTCTGTTCTGTGGCAGAGTAATTCTTACAAAACAAATATTTTTAGTATAATCAAGTAAAATGTCAAGATTGGTTGATAAAAAAAAAATAGTTGCATTAACATTGTAATCTGATTGTTTGTTTGTTAGTTGTGTGTTATTGTTACTCATAGCTGACAGTCTGTAAAGCCTCCTGCTCCTGCTCACAGTTTGACGTGAATTTTGGTGACGTTGACATGACAGAGTTGGAATCTGTTGTTGGAAAACAAAGGGCTGTGAATCACAACACTGTCCCTTCAAATGGGATGACAAATCCGAGAGAAGGATTCGTCATTTGTTCTCATATTGTGTGTGTTGCTGCTGTTCCACTTGTTTTGTGTCTTTACCACCAGGGCAGATTTCAGACTTTATCACTTTTCTGTGTTTACTGTGTTTACGGAATTGACCCCTACAGTTTGACCTGTATGTCACTGTCCCACAGGAACTGGAGAGGCTGGAGGTAGAGAGAGTGGAGATGATCCGACAGCACCTGTGTCAGTACACAACATTGCGGCACGAGACGGATATGTTCAACCAAAGCGTAAGTCTGCAGCTTCAACAATCTACAATAGTCACCACTATATTCATACACAATTATCATCGACAGGATATTACGCAATATGATACAACAATAAAGGTTTGAAGGGGCTACACCTGTACTTCAGGTAGAAATAATAATGAGTTCAATACAATCCTCGAGAACTATCTAAAATTTGTACCACAATGCATTCCAAACCTTGTGAGTGTGTCTATCTGATTGATTACCAAGACACTATTATTTCTGATGAAAAGGCAAAACTCTACTCCTGACAAGTTCTAGTGAATTCAGGGAATGCAGGCATGGCTTGATACGGACTGTTTGCTCCCCCATACCTCCCACCGCAATCTAAATATGTTAATATATTCACCACTAGGTGGCAGCTGAACTCTTTCTTGTGGTATGATTTGACATTAGTGAGACTGATCAAAGGTGCAGTCCTTGATAAAGTGTCAAATACTTTTAACTTTTTGTTGAATTCTGCAAAATTCTCACAATCCTCTAACTCTCCATGTAGTTTTGAATTCTGGTATTTGTGCACCTGAGTCCTGGCTCTCTAAATGGGAAATGATGAGGCCTCGACAGAACCATACACTATTCCAGCCAATCAACATGTTGCTTCAGTAGGTTCTGAGGGGAGGAGGGGGGCATTTGATTGTCTGTTTAGCTCAAATGTCAACAACCTTTCCCAAGAGTTTACCTTTAGTTTCCTGTAAAGAGTGATTATTGTCGTTTGCCCGTAATAGTGATAGCTGTCATTGTTGCACTCACCCATGTGCTTGTTTTTGTGCTTTATGCAGACAATAGAGCCAGTGGACAAGCTGCTACAAAGCGTCGATCCAGCCAAAGACCGAGAGCTGTGGGTGAAGGAGCACAAGACAGGAGAAGTCCGACCTGTGGACATGCAGATATGACCCCCCTACACACACACACACACACACACACACACACACACACACACACACACACACACACACACACACACACATTATGAAGGCAGGAGCCTTTAAGTGTACTGTTGGAACATAAACTCGGTGGAAGACTCTCCTGATGCATGATTTACGGGACGATGAGATAAAGCCGCTTGTGGAAGGTGCTGGTCTGTGGGAGGGTCAAATCCAACACTTCTGCCGCCAAAGTTCGATTACGTGTTATTGGCTGAAGTGTTTGATTACCCGCCCCTCTTTGAGACTGTGATGTTCCCAAGGCACTGGAGGGTTCTACAGGGAACATTTTGGGCACAACCATATCCAAGGAATTCCACTCAGAAGAAAGGACTGCTCTCAAATAAGAAGGAACGCTACAAAATCCGGATACGCTCTAAATATATAAATACGAACAACTATGCGTCTTTGTACAGCTTAGAGGATTGAAAAAGGTTAAGAGACTATTTTCCTGATGCTATGAATATATACATATATAATGATAGTGTAACACTTTGCTTATTCATTCAAAAGTCTTACAAACTTACTAGCTGCTGCTAAACTGAAATTAAGTGAACAGAAATATTTTTTAAGAATCATGCACCCCGCTTGCCAAGTCACTTCAGAGGTCACCTTACCTTACGCCTGCCACAAACACAGTTATGATATGAAGTTCCCAAATTGAGTTATTGCCTTCTAAACATCTCATTTTCCATTTCAGTATGTCTTAAAATACTTTGGCCACTTGTGATGCATCGGTCTATGTGTGTATATGTCATTCAAAGGTAACAACTGTGGAAAAGAACTGATCTGTTGTTGCCGCATCATGGCACCAGTTTAGCCACTGTAGCTTGTCGGTGCCCACGGACAGGTCTTTGCCGTGTCATTCACAACCCTCTTGGATATACATTTATTGTTTAACGTTAACTCTTCAAATTGACATTTCAAAACTGCAGTTTATGCAACATCCTTTTTACACTTTAAACGCTGGGCCTACATTTATTTCTGTGTGTTCCCTGAGATAAAGACATGCTTTTGATTTTGGTTTTGAGTACTGTCATGGCACATCACATGACTGTATGGTTGCATTCAGTATTCTGGCGTGTGAAATCATCCCTTTTCACGGTTGTCTTTTGTAAATATAGTATCTCGATGTCTTAATTTATGTCTGGTTAAGTGCACTCTCTGCCATGGTCATGTCTCTAACAATGAGTTGCCGGTTTCTTATTCAAGTTTCTCTGTCTAACATAAAAAAGAGAAAATCAGTATGATAGAAAACAATGAAACAAAATGCAGTCAAACCCCTAAGATTACAAAATTAGAAAATGTAGTGACATGTTTTGTTGTTCAGTCTGAAGTAATGAACTGTAGCGACAGCAGGGTGATAGCGTTTACAGTGAGTAAAGCTTTAATGAATATGAGATGAAGTATTTGACTGTGATACTAAATCAAGAGTATTGAGTCTGTGTCTGGTAGGTGAGACGTTGAGTCATCTCATAGGATCATTGTACTCTCAGTACTGACTCCGTGGCTTCCAGTGATGTCAGACTCAAGGGTCCTCTCCTAGTCATCATGAAGAGGAGAAGTGCCATGGCAAATAATATGTTCAGTGTTCAACTTTTTAACAATCCCCTCAACATCCAACCCAGTGATCAATTCATTTCAGATTTAGTTTGACAGTCTGTAATAAGAAACAGTTTGTCACAGGAAACAGTTGGTTCAGCGGTGTGTTCAGGGGTGAGAAAAGACAAGATGTATAAAATTGAAGAGGTACAGATAATATATTGATTTTATTTTACGCAATGCCTATTTTTATACTGAATGAAATAACACTGTTTTCTTTCACTTCTGATATTTAACTGGATCCCTTTCTTCTCTGTTTTGTGTCAATAAAATCATCAGCTTGATTTGTTCTTAATGCCAGGTCTTGCCATTGTACTTGTGGCTGTTTCATGTTGATGCCTATTGATGTGCAAAAGTGTTTTACCTGCAAACTGATTCTGATAGAAACTTAACAATAATATCATTTGAAACTGTACATTTAAAGACAGCAAGTAGAGAATGTTCTGCATTCAGGTTTTGCTTTATACTGGTGACACAATGATTAAATTCAAACTTAAAACCACATCTGTGTTGCCTCTTAGTGTATTAATGAGTGTTCACATCATAATTGCACATGCATATACAGTAACTAGGCTATAGTTGGTTAGTATAGTTAGACAGTTCTTAGTTAGTAAATTAGTTAATATTCTTAGACAGTTGTATGATATATTTATTCATGCAACTAGATTAATCTCTAGATCCCAAATAAATCACTAAAAGCAGATTTTATCATTTAAGGAGCATATTTTATTTATATACTTTTGAATGACAAAAACAAAAAAAATACTGATACATCATTTAAGCAATGGCATTAGTGGAACAGTTTCCACTTTGTGATACATTTCATGTCTTGACACCCCAAAAGCATTAAAGTCACATTTGAAGCTTTAAGGTCCATTAATAGTTCATTTATCTTGAATAATACAGACAACATGGAATGTACTTGGAATTCAATGTGCGGTAAACTTTCATAGCTTTAATATTTTTTTGGAATAACATTTGAATTGATATAAATACATAGAATTTATATATTTTTTACATAAGTGTAGGAGATCTAATAATTTCTAATAAATGTTCTAATAAAGGATTTGTGGCCATAGTTATATACTTTGTAATAATGCTTTAGGAATCATTTGTTATAAAATATTTATTTGGCAAAGTTTTCTGTTTTCATGCACATTTTTTGGCAACATTATAGTGCCTCCGAACCATAGACCTCTGAAGTTCTATGGAGCCAACAAAAGGGACCCAAAGCTGCCATCTTTGCCTATATAAGGAGATCTGGGTGCCATATTTGCCAATATAAGGAGATCTGGGTACCATCTTTGCCTATAGAAGGAGATATGAATCTCCTTATATGGGCAAAAATGGCAGCTTTGGGTCCTTTTTGGAGGCAAACTTCAGAGGTCTATTACCAGTACTAATTACTTGCAAAGTAAGAAAAAACATTATAATACGAACAATTATGACATTCCATAAAAAAACTTTGGAATTTGTTTCACTCATGCAAGTAATTGAAATATTAGTCACCCACTCGGAGCGCTCACTGCTTTGCTGGTCTAAGACGGTTTGCGGTGGGACATTGGACGTCTAGTCCACCATGAGCTTCTTCAGGGAGTTGAGATAGGCAGGGATGAGAGAGCTGACCGACTCACCGTCGTCGTCGTTGAGGATCTTCTCACCCCTGCCTTCTGACCCTGCAGAGCTTGGTGATCTCACCATCCCAGGGTAGGGGGTGCTGTATCCCTACAATGGACAGATACAAGTGGAGGTCAAACCCAGAAGAGGACCAGGAGAACGTTTACAGTCAAACAGCATTCCCTGGCATTTCGAGCCTTTATTGATTGGGTTTACATGGACACTTTTATTCCGATTAAAATCAGAATAATGGCTCAATCAGAATAAAAATGACACACATAAACACCTCGGAATTAGAATTTGAATCGTAACGAAAAGGGTGGTGTATTCCGTTCTTATTCCGAGTGAACAGCCATGTATACAGTATCAATCGTTCAATCGATTGAACAGCCAGTCGGTTGTCAGTCTGGTCAGTCGGGTTGACCACTGTAGCTTCTCAGGCTGCAACAGATATTTCGATCAAAGATTCTAGAGCGCTTGAGAGCACCTGATCGGAATAGAACCTACCCCATGTAAACAGACGGCACAAATGTCTTATTCGGAATAATTTAATCGGAATGACAGAAAAAACTGTCCATGTAAACCCACCCATTGATAGGACAGTGGTGAGTAGATAGGAAATGAGTAGGAGAGATGGAGAGTGGGACAGAGAAATGACCTCAAGCTGGACATGAAGTCCGTGTGGGTGTTGGACCCATATGTGCTATGGGATGATGGTGCTTGCATTACAGCACCACCCCCCCCCCCCCCCACACACACACTACAACACTTTCAAGTATTATTATTTTTTTGCTTATGTAAACTAACCATATGACAACATTATGTAACCTATAATATGAACGTGTAAAAAACAAGAAATGAAGACTGAAGAATGAAGACATAATGTTGCCTATCCTGCAGAACAGAGAATCAGTGGCAGAGGATTTTCTCAGACTTACGGATGAGTAGCCCTTTCCGAAGCTGCCGCGGTTCTTGGTGCGGATCTTGGTGAGTGCGGACTCAGCGATGTCGGCCCGCTCCTCTGCATCGTCCAGCTCATGCACTGTCTTCCTGTACTTGGCCAGGTTCACATTGGCCTGCTCCTCCTAGTGTCCACAGAGACAGTGTTTAGACTTTCATTCACAAGGCCGAGACATTCTCCCCATTTGATGGACTGTATTTACGCTACCTGTCCACGGAGGAACCGCTTCAATCGTGAGTCCCTTGAAACTCTGAACCTTCATGGACTAAGGCTGTGTTCAAAATAACTACTCATTCACTACACAGTGCAACAGTGCTGTCATTACATAGTGCACTATGTTTGGAATGAGTGAAAGTTCCAAACGCAGGCCAAAGCTAAAAAGAGCCTGCGTTTCATCTTGTACTGAGTAGGATTGCCACTGCAACAACACATCATCAGTAAAGTAAAACTAACCTGTCTCATGATGGTCTTAACCCAGCTCACGTTCCCAATTAGTGGCTAAACAATCCAATACTTGGTGAATTATGCTTCACAATGACAGGAGGAACCGAGTTCGAAGGATGAACAAAACTCTTATTTACCGCCTCCTCCACTTGTCTCTTGTAGGTCTTCATCTTGATCTGCAGCCGCTCCACCAGCTCCTGCATGCGCAGCTGGTTCTTCTGGTCCTCCTCCGACTGGAAGAGCAGCTCCTTCAGGCGCCGCTCGTTCTTGCGTAGCGTCTTGACCGTCTCGCCGTGGCGCTTCTGCTCCGTCTCCAGCTCCAGCTCCAGCTCCTTTACCTGCGCATGGACACTGACACTGACTCAGGTGGCAAAACTGGCGCAGCGTGTAGCCAACAATACCAAAGTCATAGGATGACTACCCAGGAAGCATCCACACTGATATGATGAACCTGCATTTACTATAAGTGCTAAGAATAAAAACTAAACACAGAATAGAGATTTGAAATAGTTTCACGATGTTGTAACAATTCGCCATTTAAGACAAAGAGAGGAGCTTTGAGAACTAATAATATGAATATCTGTGAATAATAAGAAAGGACTAAATTGTGTGTATTGGCAAGCAGTCCTAAAATATTATAATTGTCAACAAAAATAAATAATTGTCAAAAAAAAAATCATCTACATACTATAAAAACAGAGCTAATGAAATGAAGTGGTATCCTCATCCTAAGAAGAGCCGGAACTTTCTATCCATCATCTGACTTATTGACTGGTGCCTGTTACCTTGCCCTCCAGTTTCTGGATGAACTTCTTGCCCCCTTTCATGGCCAGCTGCTCGGCCTCGTCCAGCCGGGTAGTCATGTCCTTGATCTGGGCCTCCAGGCCCTTCTTCACCCTCTCAAGGTGCAGCGTGTGCTCCTGCTCCAGACGCAGCTCCTCGGCCACACGCGTCGCCTACCGCACATAGGCACAGTGGTCAGACGAGTGGACAAGGCAACTTTACTTTACAAGACGTCCACATTAATCTCACAGATGAGACGTCCACTATTAATCTCAATAACCCTAATGTCTCAGTTAGTCTCGTCAGTGATGCGTATGGTGAGCGGTGCGGTCCGTCTCACCTCGCAGTTGGCCTTCTTGATCTTGTCGCCGGCCCCCCTCAGCTCGCCCTGCAGCTCCTCGTGCTCGTGGCTCAGCTGCTGCAGGTCCACCTCCAGCTTCCGCTTGCCGCTGCACGCCGCCTGGAGCTACACGCAGGAGGAGAGGGAGAGAGTAAGTGTGTATGTGTGTGTGTGTGTGTGTGTGTGTGTGTGTGTGTGCGTGCGTGTGTGCGTGTGTGTGTGTGTGTGTGTGTGCGTGTGTGTGTGTGTGTGTATGTGTGCATGTATGCGTGTTTGTTTGTGTGTGCGTACCGGTATGTGTGTGAGGGAGAGAAAGAGAAAGAGTGAGACATTCAGTGTTGTTTGTTTGTTCTGTTGCCACTCCCCCATTCACACTACAACTTGCAAAAAAAAAATACACTCATATACTATATAATAATATAAAATGTAAATTCTATAGCCTAATATGTCAAGCCGGTGACAATGGCATCATTCATTCATGCCAATAAAGCACCATTTTAATAGATTTGAGAAAGAGAGAGTGAGAAAGAGAAATCCTAGATGTTTTTGTGGTGCCAAACTGTAAACTGGTGTGATTCTGCAGCGTCAGGGTCACCTGGTTGTTGAGCTCGTTGAACTTGTCAGAGCTCTCCTGCAGCTCTGTCTCCAGAGCCTTGCGGGCACGTTCGGCCGCCTCCAGCGCCACGCGGCTCTCCTCGCTCTCGCTGGCCAGCAGGGTGCAGCGGCGCTCCAGCAGGGCCCGCTCCTCCCGCGCCTCCTCCTGCTGACGCACCTCCTCCTCCAGCTGAGCCTGCAGGTCCTGCAGGAGAGGGAGCAGAGGAGAGGGGAGGTGTGGTTAGGTTACGTTACGTTAGATTTATGGAATACATTTTCTTTTTCTTCCTTTCCCTTCACTTTTCCCATGAATTCCCTTTTCTGTCCACTCCTTAAATGAATCAAGAACATTTTTTTTTTTTTTTTTAAATACAAAAAATACATTAAAAAAAGTTAACTTCTTAGTTGTTTTGTATTTCAGGAGTTCAAATTTTGGAGCGAAATCACAGCCATGAATAATACTGTGCCCTGGTATGAAGCAGACACGAGGAGCCTACAAGTGCTAGGAGACATGTTTCTTTTACAACATAAACATTGACTCATTAGTCAATAAGGAGACAGTTGATTCTCAAATTAAAATCCAATGGGAGAGGCTGGATCCCAACCTTGACTTGCTGCTGCATCTTCTTCACGGTCTTCATCAGCTCGGTGTTGTTCTTGTTGAGGAGGTCCACCTGAAGCTCCAGGTCATTCAGGTCGGCCTCCATCTTCTTCTTCAGGCGTGCTCCCTCAGTGCGACCTTTCACCTCCACGTCCAGACTGGCTTGCAGGGACTCAAGCGCCCTCTGGTGGCTCTTTCTAGAATAAATAGAGAGATACAGGATGTTCAATTTTACTGAGCATATTGTAAAACAATTAAAAGATATATTTCATGCAACTGTTTTTTTTTTGTTCGATTCAAGGTGTGCATGAACAGAAAGCACTCAAAGTAAAGAGAACGCAGAGAGAGACACATGCAGAGCACTTACCAGGAAAGTGTTTGTTAAGCATACGTTAGGAATTGTGGCAGAAAGGAAAGAGTAGCGATCATGTCAGGGTTATTTCAGTAGATAGGAAACAATATCCCAATTTAGTAGTCAGTGAAAGGAAAATAAAATAACT
Source organism: Alosa sapidissima (assembly GCF_018492685.1). Lineage (NCBI taxonomy): Eukaryota > Metazoa > Chordata > Actinopteri > Clupeiformes > Clupeidae > Alosa > Alosa sapidissima. The sequence continues at coordinate 11,968,143 of NC_055980.1, read as the reverse complement.
TTTCCTAAAATGAAAATGAGTGGCAGCAAAATGCTCAAGACAGCCACGAGCTCAAACACACCCATCCTATTTAGCTGTGACTCTGGTGAACAGTGTAACAGGATATGCTCTCAACCATTTTAGTTATCATAAAATGAGAGAAAAGTAAATAGAAGAGATCTGATGAGAACGCTAGTACCTGGTGGCCTCAAACTCCTCCTCCTTCTCCTGCATCCGGCGCTCCATGTCCCCTTTGACCTGAGACAGCTCCACCTGCAGACGCAGCACCTTGGTCTCCTCCGCCTGGTGGTGGGAAGGGGTGGAGAAGAGAGGAGTCAGTCCTGTCATCATAGATCAGCAAAACGTCGGCATAGAGCAGCTACGGTCGTAGTAACAAAGTCTACACTTATTTCACTGTTTGAGATGTGTCAGAATGTGTGCTGTTTTTTTTTTTTAATTTTATTTATCTTTTATGAAATCATGCTTCTCCACCAAGAGCCTGTGGTGAGGTGCCAATGACTAAATGAGTAAATCGAGTAACCCACAAAGTCAAACAAAAGGGGATGATTAAGTTGGTTAGAGCCACGATCACAACCACGATCCTCAATGACAGCCATCATAGACTGCAGCTGTCTGCTGGTCTGCTGGTGCAAGTTAAGACCTCTACCATGCACAAACTTCCTACACACTCCAAACCACCACACACACACACACACACACACACACACGCACACACACACACATACACACACATATTTCTATCATGACTCCTGCCACATCTACAGTATGTACCCTGTGAAGTGGTTCAGTCTGTGGGGAAGGTGAGAACAAAGTCTCTGCACTTGAGACTTGAGAGCAGAGCAGAGATGGATGGGCCTGATGGGCCTGTGGTGCAGTGTGTACACACAGTGGGTAAGATGTCACCGAGTGGCTGATGAAAGACAGCCCTCTGGATGGAGAAGACGTGGCCCACTGGAGCAGAACTAATGGGCTCTCTCTCTTTCTCTCTTTTTCTCTCTCCCTCTCGCGCTCTCTCTCTCTCTCTCTCTTTTCTCTCTCACTCTCTCTGTCTTTCTGACTATATTTTTTTGTCTTTATTTTCTGTATTTATTATCTATTATTATTATATCTATCTATCTATTTATCTATATTTATGTTCTGTTATTTCATCCTGGTGTCTACATCAATCTTCATTTCTATTTTGGGAATCATTTTTCCCTTCGCACATACTTCATAGTTTTCTGTCTTTCATTGTTGATCCTCCATTTTCTATTTTCTGTCCACCTCCTTTCACAAGCACACACACACACACACACACACACACACACACACACAAACACACACACACAAATAAACACACACAGACACACAGACACAGACAGACAGACACCCACACCCACACATTCTTTCTCTGTTTCTCTCTCTCCCTCTCTCTCTCTCTCACATACAAAAACAAAACACAAACAGAGAGAGAGAGAGAGAGAGAGAAAGAGAGAGAGACAGACACCCCCCCCCCCCCTCACACACACACACACACACACACACACACACACACACACAGACAGAGCCTCCTCTCTGTCCTTGTCATGCAGCATATCAGTGCTTCTCCCCCCTCAGGCCCTGAGGCGAGCCGTCCATCTCGGCAGGCACCAGCGCTAAGAGATGCGATCTTATCAGCGGCCCGTGATCTCCCAGACCAATTGGCCCCCGCTAATTTAGTGCTCTGCCCAACAGCGCTTTCTCCCCCTGCTCTGCTCCGTAGCATCACTCAGCCGGCAGCCAGCCTTCCCGGGGCCCCGGTGAAAGATCGTCCCGACCCCCCTCCAGAAGGCAAACACCTAGCGGAGGAGATGACGGCGCGGAGCTGCTGGGGACTCTGAGAGGGTGATGTATGGCGTTCACTATGTGTGCTGTTGTATAATGTCTGAGGGGGGCTGACAAATACAGTTAGGAGACAACTCTCCTGCGATGATCTATAGGTTGAAGAGAAAGTGTCTGTGTGTGTGTGTTTGGCTGTGTGTGTACATACATGTGTGTGTGTGTGTGTGTGTGTGTGTGTGTGTGTGTGTGTGTGTGTGTGTGTGTGTGTGTGTGTGTATTGTGACAGGCTGTGCTGAATACTTCTCTGTGTCTTTGCCTCCATTGGCCTATAGGTGGCGATGTGTCATTCTGAGGTCGGTTGCTGATTGGAGACTAACGACGAAGCCTGGGCTTATTTCTGCACTACATGGGACTGACGACACTCACTCGATTTTCTTTGCTTTTTGCATACATGACTTGCACCACATACATGTTCACATGCTGACTTGCACCACATGTTCACATGCTGACTTGCACTACATACATGTTCACATGCTGACTACATACTTGGTTTGCCTCTCGCTCACTGATGTTTCTTACCAGTTCATTTATGTAATAAATGACTTTTGTTAACATAGTCACATTCAGTGTGGTCTCCCCATCCGTGAGGCTCATGGTCCTCGCATGAAGGTCCCTGCCCTTGAGTCAGGTGGCTCAGACAGTGTGTGTGAGGGAGAGAGAGAGAAGGAGAGAGAGAGAGACAAAGAGAGAGAGACAAAGAGAGAGAGGCAGACAGAGAAAGAGAGAGACACACACAGAGAGAGAGAGGGAGAGAGAGTAAGGGGCAGAGAGGACCAACCCTATAGGAACAAGGGATACACAGAAGGAAGAGAAAGAGAAGAGAAAGTGCAAAGTAAACAGACCAGAGTGAAGGAGAGAGGCGGTGGACAGAGAGGTCAGCCCTGGTAAGTGGACGTCCAGCGCGGACTGGACTCGTACCTCCAGCGCGGCCTCCGACTCCTCCAGGGAGCCCTGCAGCTCCTCCTTCTCCATCTCCAGCTTCTTCTTCATCTTCTGCAGCTCGTGGACACTCTTCCCCCCGTCAGACAGCTGGTCAGTCAGGTCAGTGATCTCCTCTGATGGAGCCACACACACACACACACACACCACACACACACACACACGCACACACACACACACAAACACACACACACACACACACACTCACACACACACACACCACACGATACGCATGAGAGACAAATCAGGCAAACACAGTGCTGCACTGCCAATGTAGAATTTCAAATGCCTGTCTGCCAGACTACATCTGGGAAAAGGGCTAATATTTGAACAAACATTTTGCTTTCGAGTAAGACTACAGGGAGGTTTCTGGAGATAGTTCTACACGGCTACCTCACATATTGCATGTGGGAGTCTGGAAGATAAGAAAATGGTAATTTCTCCAAAATACACAACCATAAAATATATTCCGTTTCTATTTCCTGTTATCTGACACAGTGCTTCAATGGTCATAGAACTTCTACAGTATGTTTACACACCAGAAGACACATTTTCTCATTTTCTCTCTCTCCCTCTCTCTCCCTCTCTCTCTCTTTCTCTCTCTCTCCCTCCCTCTCTCTCTCTCCCTCTCTCTCTCCCTCTCTCTCTCTCTCTCTCCCTCCCTCTCTCCCTCCCTCTCTCTCTCTCTCCCTCTCTCCCTCCCTCCCTCTCTCTCGCTCTCTCTCTCTCTCTCTCTCTCCTTCCCTCCCTCCCTCTCTCTCTCTCCTGCGGGTCTCACCCTGGTAGGCCTTGTTCTCGCGGCGGAGCGCCTCGGCCTGCTCCAGCGTCTCCTCGTGGGCCGTCTTGAGCTTGAAGAGCTCGGTGGCGTGCTGCCGGCCGTCCTTCTGGCACGCCTCCACCTCCTGGCTCAGCTCCTCGCACTTCTGACGCCAGTCGGCCAGCTGCTTCTCCAGCACGCGCTGCCTCTTGTCCAGCACTGCCGCGTTGTTACTGGCCTGGACAGAGGGAGGAAGAGATGGACAGAGGAAGAGAGAGAGGGAGAGAGAGAGAGAGAGAGAATGGAGGTAGAGAGAGAATGGGGAGAGGGACAGAGAGAGAGAGACAGAGCAGGAGAGAGAGAGAGCAGGAGAGAGAGAGAAAGAATGGAGGTGGAGAGAGAATAGGGAGAGGGACAGAGAGAGGGAGAGAGAGCGAGGAAGGGAGAGAGAGAAGGAGAGAGAGAGGGAGGGAGGGAGGGAGGGAGAGAGAGAGGTAAAGAGGGAGAAAAAGATGGTGGGGAGTGAAGATAAGTGGTTGCCAGGTCAATAAAACTTTAGTGTACCACAGCGAGGCTATTGATTTGTAGGAGGCTATAATGAATTACCTAAACAAAGAATAAAAGTTCATAGAATTGATTATGGAAGAGAATGACCCTCACAGCACATCAAGCAAAGGTTTTATCATTGCTGTAAACAGTTAAGCTATGTACAACCTAATAAACAACTAACAGATGTCTTACGGGTGAACTTTATAGTGGACTTTCATTCAGCCACATATTCACTCAGCATCAGCATCAGCATAGATATGTGTATACTGTCACACATTCACTTACTGTACGCATCCTCGTGCATACATTCAACCACTTCAATCAGCTTCCCTTTTACAGTATTAACATTCACATCATTTAGTTACATTATTTAGTTGATGACCAGAGCAACTTAAAGTGGACTAATCACAGTCTTGTGCCTTGTTCAGGGGGCACAGTGGTGGCAGGCCCTGGTGTTTGGAAGCCTATCGCTAACCACTAGACCAGAGGTTCTCATCCAAGGACAAACCAAAATGGCAAAGAACACCGACTTATGGCTACTGATTATGAAGTACTGTATGTCACACATATTACTGTAGGTTATAACAGGGGTGTTCATTCTGCCATATTTTTTCTATACAGTGTTAATGACCACAGTGACCACAGGCATATGCTCACATATATTCATTATGATCATATTCATTGAGCTGCATAGAAGAACTGTGGCCTGAGGCTACTAAATAACAATTATGAGCCTGTATGAAAATGCATTGGGTTGCTCTAAATTCCACTGCACTGGATGACCACC
>NC_055980.1:11928251-11960751 GCF_018492685.1 Alosa sapidissima | reverse complement strand
CTCGTCCAGCTGCCTCTTGAGGTCCTCGTGCTGGCCACTCAACAGGCCCCGCGCGCGGCTCATCAGACAGCCCTTATTCTCAGCCTCCTCCAGTTGCCGGGCCAGCTCACTGTTCTCAGCTGCACAGAGAGAGGGATAGAGAGGGAGAGAGAGAGAGAGAGGTGGGGGGTGGAGAGAGAGGGGGAAAGAAAAGATGGGATTGTGAGAGAAAGATAGACAGATAGAAGGGAGTGTAAAGAGAAGGAAAGGGAGAGAGTGACAGGTAGAAGAGTAGATACATAGAGTGAAGGAAATAAAAAAAGACCAAAAAAGAGAGAGGGACAGAGAGAAAGAGACAAGGAAAGAATAAAAGACAGTGTGAGTGAGACACTGAGATGCTACTCTCAGCTCAGTGTGAAACACACAGTCAAGCAATTCAATGACTTAAGATCATCTGAATGAGCACTGTTTTGTGAATACTTAAATACAGCATCTGAAATAGAAATCCACAGTAACTTCACATATTACTATTATTATTAGTGAACATCCTGACTTGGTCTAAACCCAGCACTGTAATCTGTGGCTCTGACTGTGACTGACACATCTGTAGATCTGTGAGTGCAACACCAGGGACCACAATGGAAATAAGTCTTTGGGCTTTATTGTGTCATCCCTGACTATTTACTGTATGTGTTTTCATGTATGACACAGAGTACTGTTTCATATTTTATTTCTAAGTGGTCAAATAAAATCAATCAATCAATCAATCAATCAATCAGGGTGTTCTGTTCAGTCCCTCTGCATTCATTCACAGAGATATATGCCACCAGAAGTTAGGAAGTGCTGACCTTGGAGATGGCCTAGCACTTGACCTCTAAGTGTTACATTTGTATTGTATGTTATAATCATATCTGTCACTGGGTTGCTACATTCCATTGCCATGCACTTTGCTGTTGCACTTTGTCAGACTGACAGGAAGCACGTCTAAGCACGGTGTCAGGGATGGCTATCTTGAGTTATGCGGATGCAGGGTCAAATTTAACGGCGCGGAAGTGGCTGTGAAAACTGTCCAGTTCTATTGCAACTTGTAATGGAACTACACCTGATTCACCTGCTTGAATCTATGTTGTCAGTTGAACATGTTTTTACCAGCAGAGTTTCCCTGTACATAAGTCAACTCAACTCTCTTTACGGAATGAAAAAATGAAGGTCCTCTATGTATAGAATAGAAAAATAGAAAAATAGTATCTAGGTTAACTCTCTGTACAGAATGAAAAAATAAAGGTCCTCTCTATATATGATACAAAAATAGAAAATAGCACCTAAGTTAACTCTCTGAACGGAATGATAAAGGCCTTCACTGTACAGAATATAAAAAAGTGAATACAATAGTGATACAGCGTCTTCTGTGTCCATGTACTGTACATACCAGAGTGCACGGGCTCTTACCTGTGAGGCGGTTCCTGGACACTGTGACCTCGGTCAGGGCCTTCTGGAGGTCATCGTTCCTGGAGTTGGCCTCGGCCAGTAGGTCCTCCAGCTTGCGTAGCTGGATATCTGTGGAGGTCTGGTGGGGAGGAGGAGACACGGGTGGAGCAGTCTGAACTCTTCACACACACACACACACACACACACACACACACACACACACACACACACACACACACACACACACGGGTGGAGCAGTCTGAACTCTTCACACACACGGTTCACACACATGGGTGGAGCAGTCTGAACTTCACACACACACACACACACACACACACAGCAGAGATGCATGTACACTCCAATGAGCCCTGTCTCTCAACATGCACTTCTGCCAGCAAATGAGTGATCGTCTGATGGCTGTGTTGTTCAATACAAAGGGGAAGTTTGCGAGGAAAGTTAAATGAAGTGCAACCAAGAAGGTCTGGTCTGGATTTTTCTAGTCCTGTTAGTACTGGTAAGATAGACAGCATTTTTCCAGTTGACACAACTGTCTTCACATTGCACCACAGTACACTACCATAACTTTTGCCAATTAAAATATAAAATGTCAAAGACTTTAGCCCTCAGCATTCCATTTAGCAAGTTAATTTATTGTATAAGCAAATGTAATAATATTCAAATTTAACACAGTAGCACTCTAGCATAGCAGCACACTAGCACTTAACACAGTAGCACTTAACACAGTCACACTTAACACAGTAGCACTTAACACAATCACACTTAACACAGTAGCACTTAACACAGTCACACTTACCACAGTAGTACTTAACATAGTAGCACATAGTAGTGTAATAACTACTTGCTTTCTGTAGGCTACTTTAGAGCGTTCTCACTGCTGAGTGACTGACTCATACAACCTCAGCAGCATCAACAGGTCATGGCCTGCCCTCGTTCGGACATCTGTTCTGTGCTCTCTGACTGACCTTGGACTTCTGCAGGTTGTCCAGCGAGGCGGCCAGGTCGTCCACCTCCAGCCGCAGGTTCTGCTTGTCCTTTTCCAGTTTGGCACGGGCGCGCTGCAGGCCCTCGCACTGCTCGCCCAGCTCGGCCAGCGCCTCACCGTGACGCTTCTTCAGTGCTGCCGCCAGCGCCTCGGACTGGCGCGACGACTCGTCCAGCTCGCGCCGCAGACGCTGGAGCTCCGCCTCTCGCTTCTTATTCATCTCTATCTACAGTGGGGGGGGGGGGGGGGGAGAGAGAGATGAGAGATGGAGAGAGAGAGAGAGAGAGGGGGAAGAGAGAGATAAAGAGAGAAATGAGGGATGGAGAGAGAGAGGGCAGAGAGAGAGAGAGAAATGAGGGATGGAGAGAGAGAGGGCAGAGAGAGAGAGGGGGCAGAGAGAGATAGAGAGAGAAATGAGGGATGGAGAGAGAGAGGGGGCAGAGAGAGAGAGATGAGAGATGGAGAGAGAGAGGGGGCAGAGAGAGAGAGATGAGAGATGGAGAGAGAGGGGCAGAGAGAGAGGGAGAGAGAAATGGTGTGTGAGAGAGAGAGACGGGAAGAGAGAGCAAGGGAGATTAGAATGATAAAGGAATGGAGTGATGAAGTAATGAAAAAGAAAATGGTGGGTGAGTATGTAGGGCAGCACAGATAACCTGAAGGATGAGGGTGAGATTAGATTGGGAGATTACGCATACTGTACCCACACCCAGAGATTGCCCAAGAACTTGGAGAACTGAAATTATGGCTATACACTGTATAGTGCACTATTTTCTCAGAGGGCAGTTTTGGGGTCAAAAGGGCAAAAGGAGGGCAAGAGAGAGAGTGAATGGGGGGATAGTGATAGAGAGAGAGAGAGAGAGAGAGAGAGAAAGAGAGAGAGAAAGAGAAAAAGCAGACTAATGACAGGGAGTGCGCCGTGAGAGCACCTGAGAGGCTGTGGCCCCACCGGCCTCCTCCAGCCGGTCAGTCAGGTCATCCAGTTCACGCGTCAGGTCAGACCGCTGCTTCTCCACCTGACACACAGATGAGTTACAGACAGAGACACAGGAAAGAGAACTGAGTGAGAAAACACACACACACACACACACACACACACACACACACACACACACATAAGCCAAAAGGCTCATGTCCACCAATTCTATGGGGAAGGGGTTAATGGCAACTGTGCATTAATGCAAATATCTAATTAGCCAATCACATGGCAGCAACTCAATGCATTCAAGGCTCAAAGACATGGTCACAAGGATCAGCTGGAGTTTCAACCGAGCATTAGTATGGGGAAGAAGCGTGATTTAAGTGTTTCTGAATGTTGCATGGTCATTGGTGCCAGATGGGCTAGTTTGAGTATTTCAGAAACTGCTGATCTACTGGGATTTTCACGTACAGCCATCTCCAGGGTTGTTTACAGAGAATGGTCCCAAAAAGAGAACATATCCTGTGAGCACCAGCTCTCTGGGTCAGAGGAGAATGGTCCAGACTGGTCCAGACTGGTCTTTCAGATAGAAAGACAACAGTAACTCAAATTGTCATGTCAATATGGTGCAAAATATCTGAGGCATGTTTCAAGCACTTCAAGCACCTTGTTTAATCTATGCTACGAAGAATTAAGACATCATTGAAAGGGGGGGTCCAACCTGGTACTAGCAATGTGTATCTAATAAAGTGGCCGGTGAGTATCCACAATATACAGATAGATACAGTTTATCCACGGGTTAAAACTGCAGTATGCACTATATCCTGCAGCACAGTGATGGGTATTTATCATGAATGCTGACATACAAAACTCAGTTCCCAGAGAGGGAGTATCCCTCCCACACCAAACACATTGGAGCAGTACTGAGACGTCTAATCAACACAACTGGCCGAGCGAAACTTGTTTTGAATTTTTGAGCCCTCAGGGGCCTCTCCCCACTCAAAAATATATTAAACCATGGTGCTCACACATGGGGAAATCCACCTCCAGCTTTTGGGTAGCAGATGCCTCTTTAAACGAACAAACAAAAGAAGTCATCTGCTCTGAGGACTTTAAAGGCACTCAGCGAGAAAACCGAGCAGGTTTGCGTTTCATTTACTGCCCCTTTTAAAGACATCGTAAAAAAAGGCCAGTAAAGCTATGCAACCAACACAAGGCCCTGAATGCGTGGGTTGGTAATACCATGGGGAAGTCAGGGAGATGGATTGATGGGTCAACGTCGTAACTGTTTTTGTCGGAGGAGTGGCTGAAGTGAAGACAGTGGCGTAAGTGGAGGCGTGCTCCAAGTTGTTTGGGTCGCCTGGGAATTCATCCATGTTGATAACGACCAAACGGCCCACAGAAGTATCATCTGACACCTGAAGGGATTCTCAAGGGTCGCTATGACCCCGCAGGTCTGGACAGGAGTGGCCCCTTTCCTGGGATCTTTGACCTCTGAGGAGGGTCAGGAATGGACTTCTTGTCAGTTTAATACACTGGCATCACTAAAGTGGCTGTCTGTTTGAAAACTGAGCACTGTACAGTATGTGTGCTTAAGGGGATGTTTGGTTGTTTGGTTAGTTGGACGAATCGCCCTTTCATGTCCCTTATGGTGTGTGTGTGTGTGTGTGTGTGTGTGTGTGTGTGTGTGTGTGTGTGTGTGTGTGTGTGTGTGTGTGTGTGTGTGTGTGTGTGTGTGTGTGAGTGTGACAGTGTGTGTGTGTGTGTGTATGTGCGTGTGTGTGTGTGGTGTGTGTGTGTGTGTGTGTGTGTGTGTGTGTGTGTGTGTGTGTGTGTGTGTACATTTTAATGTGTGCATGTCCTGTACCTGTGTTTGTGTTTGTAATGTCTGACAGTGTGTTTCCCTCTCTCTGCGCACTCCCACGCACTCCCACGCGCAACATGCAACCTGGAATTCCTCTGCTGAGGATCCTGGAGCAAAAGAATACTGTCCGCTCCCCTCCTGATGCATTCTGGGACAACATGGAGGGGTGGCGTGACGGGTGGGGGTTAGTAATACAATGAGAGGTCTGTCTGCGGCAGAGGATGTTTGGTTAGATGGCCTGAGTGTGGCTTCTGGAAGGCGGGGTCGTCCCAGAGGGGTGGGGGTGGGGAAGGGGACGGTGATGGGGATGGAGGGGTGGGGGGGGGGTGGTAGATAAAGGGGGTCTGCGTGTCTGTACTTGACACCCGCACTACGCTACGGTTCTAGAGCATGGCGCAGGAGGAGCACTGTTCCATTAGGAATGCCACCCAGAGTGCACGGAACAAAAAAAAAAAGAGCAGACATGAGCAGAAACGCCGCCAGGCAGAGGCATGTCACCCAATCCACCTTGATCCGCCGCGCCTGGAAACATGTGCTCTGCTCACCAGCACAGCACATAGCACACAGCTTATGAGGGATGGCAGAAAGTTAGGCTGTAAAAAGGACCACAGGGGCCTCCCCACTTGCAAATAAAATGCTGTTTTTGTTTTTGTAGGGAAAAATGAGTTTATGTATCTTTACTCAGTATATTTCTAAAAACCCGTGAATGCTTGCCGTTGTGATAACCTGACCGTGTTCAGAAAATGGGGCCAAATGTCTGGAAGTGAGGTGCTCATATCTCAGCTATCAGCAGAGCGTGGGTGTGTGGTGTGTGTGTAGATAAACCTTTAAACGTTCACAGCTGACATAGCTTACGCGTCACATCTCAACAGGAACTGATAGCGGGGGTTAAACTAGAAGTCATAAGGATCTCGGTAAAGCCTGCGGTTTTGATGGACAGTTAGTCATCTGGCACTCTGATTGAAAACACCCCTCTTCTCTCCTGCCCTTATTATCACATGTGCAAATGATTCCAGTGCATCAATACCCACACATACACACACCACAGACACACACACACACACACCGCAGTCTCCACCTCTCCTTGTTCTCCTCTCCCATCTCCTCTCTTGGTCTGTCCATCACATGGCCGGTCTCACCCCAGGGTGCCAGTGTCCCAAATGCATGCCATACCTCGGCCTGTGGCTCTGGCATTTCCTACCTCTACCCAGAAATAAGACTCTGATCGATTGAGCCAAGCAGATGGGGTCTGAAGAGGCCCATGCTTGCCAAAGTGTGGATGAAACACCACAAGCAAGCAATAAAGGTTTGGCACAGGTCAGTGCTGATGCCAGTTTGGATGGAGTTATCACTTGATGTGTGGATCGGAAGTCGCAGATAACAGTAATACAATGGCATTGCTCGATAATGCAGTACAACATTCCTAATGATGTCCAAATCTGTGGAGGTGTGGGTGACAGAGCGCTCCCTCTCCTCAGGTATGCTGTTGCCTTTGCTCTTATGGCTCTCTCTCACCCCCCCCCCCCCCCCCAACACACACACACACATACACACACACACACACACACACACACACACATGCTGTTACCTTTGCTCTTATGGCTCTCTCTGCCTCCAGCTCCTCCTCCAGCTCCTCAATGCGCACCTGATGAAGAAAAGGAAAGAGAGAGAGAAAGATGTTTGAAATCAATCTGACAAACGGTTTGACAGATATGCAAGCCTACAGTGCTGTGTGAGAGTGGTAGTGGCTACATGTGCGCTTCTTTTACAGATATATTTTGTATTTCTTATCCAAACAACATCAAACTTGGCACTGGCTCGTGCCCGTAGCAAGACACCTACCAAGTTTGAAGTCAATCGGATGAACGGGCGAATAACACACACGAATAACACACACACACACACACACACACACACACACACACACACACACACACGTTCCTGTAATTTATAGATATGAGTCAGCCAGTAATAACTCTCACCCAGGTGATGCTTGTGGCACCTCATTAACTAGTCTGATGCCTTTAACACACAGCTAATGGCAAGCACACTAACATCACCTCACTACCCAACAGTGGGCCACAGCACTGTTAGACCGTAAATTATTTTAACCAAAGCAGTTCACAGTTACTAAATCTATCCATGTCTGGTGTTTTGCTAGGGGGACCATTGAGGTGAAATGTGACCAATTTCAAATCACAATTATGGGCTTAATGTGTTTACACATTTGCCAGCCACATAGGGCTCAATGCTTTTCATAGCTGTTGCAAAGCCACACTAATGACCTGCTATTAATGTGAAATACAGATAATATCCAAAATGACATTTTCCAAATGTAAGCAATGATAACCCAATCACACTTTGTGAATTACACATGACCCACGGCAAAGCAATTAGCCATGTGCTTAGCACCGTTAATTACGTAATAGCCTGCAAAGCTGTTAGAGCAGCATTCAATCATTCATTACCAGCGAATGCCAGCATGGTGATCTAATGAGCTGTAATTGAGACATTGTAGTCACTCTTATTCCCATTGTGGTTTTATTTGTGGAGCCAAGTGAGATTGCTTTAAAATGGTTTAGCAATTAACCCTTAAAGGAGTACCGTCACACCGGTGTGACGGGAATGTTGGGAAATGAACGTTCTAAAGAATATCTGGGTTCATTGAATTCAACATAGAATTTTAGAACCTTCAATTGTTGCGGAACTTAGAATGTTCAAAAACCTACACCTTTAAGGGTTAAAAGAGATGGTTTAGAGGGGGGTCACGTTGGTGTTTCCACTATCCACATTTGGTCTACAAAGTGCCATTAACCCCTGAATAGAAGGTTGTTTTGTTTCTGAGAAATCTTCCTTAAAGGCGGTCCTTTAAAACGAGGACCACTTCTGACAAGAAAAATGTCTTGGTAATCTAAAACAGACTTGGTTGTTCCTCTCATCTGTGTTAGTTAAAAGGAAACTCTCAAGATTTGTTGTAATGCTTACAGCACTCTACATATCAAATGTCGCCTTATCAGTGGTTTGAAGAATCACAGGTTTCACCAAGGCCAAAGTCATAACTTGAGTTGCAGTGCTTAAGTTGCCAACTACAGTGGTCTCTGAATTACAAAATGGTTAACCACAGAGAAGACCAGCATATTGAATGAATGGACGGTGCTGAAATTCCCATTCTCATGAAAAAGCACAGGGTCAAACCCTGAGTTCAAAGCCACAAATCTGCCATTCCATTCAAGCTACTCATCCACTCGCCCTCAAATTGCAAAGTACCTTGTCTGCTTTGCACCTCCTCTGAGCAATCTGGTCTCTCTCTCTCTTTCTCTCTCTTTCTCTCTCTCTCTCTCTCTCTCTCTCTCTCTCTCTCTCTCTCATTCCTCCCCTCTCAATGTTACACTGTTTATGCTCCCCCTCCCAACTTTACCTTTCTTTCTTCATCCTTCATTCTCCCCCTCTCTGCCTCTGCCCCCATATCCTCCTTTCCCTTGTCTCTTTCTCATTCTCTTCTCTCTCCTTTCCTCACTCACGTACTCTCTCCCCCTCTTTCTTTCTTTCTTTCTTTCTTTCTTTCTTTCTTTCTTTCTTTCTTTCTTTTCTTTCTTTCTTTCTTTCTTTCTTTCTTTCTTTCTTTCTCTTCCTCTTGTCTCTAGAATTGACCTGGAAATCTATACAGATAAAGAGAGATTTCCGTAGCTCGGTTTTGGCTGAAAAAGACTTTGCTGGCTGTGTTTCAGATTTATGATCAGAGGTGTTGGGTCCCCTGGCAGGTTAGCGTGTATCTCAGCTTTCTATCTTGTTGTGTCTGTGTCGGGTAGCATGTCTGACAAGCCATATAGCTGGAGGACATCCTGTGAAACACACACAACCTCATCGCTGCGGTAAGACTCAGAAACCACCAGCGGTACAGGGCCCGCACACAGACACACACACACACACACACACACACACACTGTAGGCACGCAGAGGTATCTCAGCACACCACACCCCCATAAAGACATTCACACTTGAAGAGGCAGACACACGGACAGTGGAACAGTACTACACACTACTACCACACAGATCTACACACATGCAAATACTTACTCACTCTCTCACACACACACATATGCACACTCACACATTCACAGACACACAGACACAGACACACAGACACAGACACACACACACACACACACACACACACACACACACACACACACACACACACACACACACACACACAGACACACCACACACGCACACACACACACACATACACAATATACAATATAGCAACAAAGACTCCAGGTAATGATAAATAACCCTCTCTCAAAACAAATTCATATTTTTCTCTGAACTTAGCTACTTTGAATAACTTAAAGCCACAAAAGACAGAAGTACAAGCAAGCCCTTGCATTTACCACCATTAAAACAAATAGAAAATCCTCAACAAATACTTTGAAAGTTATGCTTTAGTGTTGGAAATCCTCTGCATACTTTACACTGTGCATCATTGGAGACACAGTGAGGAAGTGAGAAAGGAACAGAAGAGAGAAAAGGAGAGAGAGGGAGAGAGAGAAAAGAAACATTGAGAGAGAGAGAGTGAAAAAATTAAATAGAAAGAATAAAAGACTCACATGCCAGCGCAGGACCTCAGCAGAGAGCACAGCCATAGTCAGCAAGCAGCAGTCAGACTGAGAGCGGCATGCACACACACACGCACACACACACACACACACTGCTCACACACTCTCATGTGCCGGCAGGCATGGACACGCACACACGCACATCACACACACACACACACACACACACACACTGCTCAGCAGAGCCAGAGCTGTAGAACACTCTCATCAAGATCTCCACGCCCACTCCTCAAGACCTCCTCACTCTCAAAACAGGACTCACGCATGCAGACACACAGACACACACACACACACACACACACACACACACACACACACACACACAGACACACACAGACACATACACATACACACGCGCGCACACACACATGCACGCACTCACACACATAAACACACACACACACACACACACACACACACACACACACACACATTCACACACTAAATGTCAATTATATGCATGTTCATTCTCTCTCTTTCCTTTGCAATCACACATATCTCCAATTACTTTTTATCAGTCTTTATCAGTTTAATGACTGAAAAAAAATGAGAAAAGTGAGCTACTTGTCAGCGTCTGATCTTTGTCAGTATACTTTCAATTGGCAGTCACACCAGCACAATTATCCCTCGACTTGCGATTTGAAAACGATTTCTGCTGATAATGATGGTCAGAACATTAAGGTTACAAGCCTATTGGCCTTTTATGAGACATTTAAAAATATGGAAACAGTGACTAACATTCAAGGACTCCAGGACTATCAGTCAGCACAGAATCAGCACTTGTCATTAAAACGGTGAAAGGGAAAGCTAGTATTAGCCTCTTTCCAGATTGTTCCAATATCACATTTTCTAAAATTGTCTACATCTACAATTCCACTGCATTATTAAAATAGGTCTCAAACTGTGTTCATATGTGAGACCGCCAGCCCAAGGCACAGTTGTTTGTGTGGGCTAGCTATCATGCTGTTAGCTCACTCTGGAAACAACAGGAAAGACACCATTATCTGTCAAAGAGCATACCAAAACCAACAGCATTAAAGAACAAAAAAACATTTTTAGTAGCCTATCTCTGTCTCTCTCCCTCTCTTTCTCTCTCTCTCTCTCTCTCTCTCTCTCTCTCTTTCTCTCCTTTCTCTTCTTTCCTGTCTTTCAGCTGCGCAATATGACCGCGTGTGTATGGCATGTCTGCATCTAAACTGCTCCATATGTTGCACCACAGTGAAATAATCACATCAGGGCTTCAATTAGAAATGGACCGCTGGTTCGACCGTTGACAGCTGCTGTCACTGCCTGATTTTATTCCTCATCGAGCGGTCAGGTGAGGCCACGTCTCAAAACCTCTGACCAGGATTAACCAGCACATCACGAAGCTAATCAAGATGATTTAATGAATGTGCTCACAGACAGATGTTAATAGGTGTTGCATAAAACATTATTGTTTTTCTGACATGCTTGAGGAATACTTCCTGGAATGTGAGTGAATGATCATCACAATCAGTGGAGGACGGTTAAATTAATGTTGTGTTTTTGACCAGTACTCGGCCAAAGGCTAGTTGAAGGCCGTCACGAATTCTTCCAAAGCATCATATCCTGTCAGAGCACTAGCATTGTTACCACTGTTGCATCTGTTAGTTTGTCCAATAACATGCTATGCTTTTGTTGTTAACATCAAAGAGAACACTGACCAGCTGGTAATATGGAATGATTTTAGTCCACACGATGCAAACAAACAACTTGACATTACTTTAGTGGAATTAATTTCTTTGCTGTGATGTTTTTCTGCTTTCTGAAGTGAGTTAATAGACCTTCGCATGCTATGGCCCAAGTGTAATGATGATGTGTTTTCTTTTTCCATCCCTCTGATCAATGAAAAAAAATGTGGAGGAGGTCAGAAAAAAAGCACAATTCGCTGAGCTTTTGTTCTGGGCTCCTCCACCTGTGCTCTGACTGACGACCGGGTGGGTGGCACATAAAGCCTTCATTGTACAGGACAGGAGGAGTGAGAGAACGTAGAGTCCTAAAAAAAAAACATGTCCACTCTCACCAAGTCACAGATCAGCTTTCAGGCCCCCTCACACGCATAACAACCCACCCCTCCCTGGACAAAGGCGTCTGTGTTTGGCTGCAGATCTGCCTTTGGGTCGTAGTGAGTTAATTGAGGGTGCGCGGGGGCTGTCTTTAAGTCTTGATACCTGACTTTAAGTCTTCCTCATCTCCACCACTTGATAGCCTACAGTTGTTTGTGTGTGTGCATGTGTGTGTGTGTCTTTGGTGTTTGGTGTGTGTGTGTGTGTGTGTGTGTCATCTGTCACTCAACTAAATTGTCTAATTAAACAGGATTGTCTTGAGAGTGCCGTCATCCGTGTCTGTCAAGCCGCAATTGATACTGGACTGAAAGGTTGTCCACATATCACCCATCATAGCTGATGGGAACAATCAAGTGAGCTAACGCCTCCTTGGAATCCATGAGAGAACGGAGACGTCACCACTTCACTCCCACGCTACAATGACAGAAATCTCACGTGTGTCTCCATGAGTGCTCTCCAGAGAACTTCAAAAGTCATTCATTTCATCTTGAAGCAGAAAGACACAGGGGTGTTTTAGAATTAGAATTATTAAAATAGTGTTAAATTAAAGTAAAACTTCTATTTAAGAAACATAAAGCATGACATACAGTAACATGACACTACACACCAGCTGTGCTCACTATTTCACTTTATGAATAATGAATTATGGAAATTGCAGTTATGTTGATGTAATTATTCAAACACATGACCTACAATCATACTACAACCTGATATTTATGTTAAAGACGTCAAAGTGCTATCTAAAGAGTTACATCAAATGGGTGCAAATGCAAATGTCCTTTTAAAGCACTGTATGCTGTTAAAGCTTGTCTGCTCAATTTCCATTCATGTCAGGTTAATCTCCCACAGATAATATGAAGCAATGGTCGCTGGTATTGTTAGTGTAAACCCTAGCCAGCATGTCCGGTGTAAAGACCACTAAACAAAACACCCGTGCCTTTTTTACCCCATGACACAATGTTGGAATGAAAGCCAGGCAAGCTCTGTTTTTCCCCGGATACAGCCTTAAAAGGCATTTTAACACCTACAGCAAATGAAAGGCTGCGTTGACAGGGGTTAAACTCCTACAGGATGTCATACTGTCGTTCCAGCGAAGCACGTAGACAGCCATCTGAAATCTATACGCTGGGAATCTAATTTAACTTCCCCCCTTCATCATCAACAGCAGCTTCGCCAAATGCCCACCGAAGTCAAATGGAAGGTAATTAAAGTCTTACCGACAATCAGAGTAGACACGCTCACTTTGTTATCGCTTTAGTAATCAGTGAATAGGCTTTACAGTTAAAGACCTCTGCCTCGGGGCATTTGGGGTTGAAACCTCTAAAAAAAACAGCCCCACATCCAGAAGTGACCCCCCCCCCCCCCTTCCCCAGCTATGCCACCCCCTCCAGTGCTCTGGAATGGGACTGAAGATGGTTATCAGCTTATATGTTCCCCAGGTATGTTTTTGCCATTGCGTGGCAGGCGGGGGGGGGGGGCTGAGAGAGGTGCAGGCTCACAAATCAGAGCCTGGAACCCCAGCAGTGCTGAAAGACAGGAATGCCACCTCCCCTTCCACCTCCCCACTCCTCTCCTTTCCTCTCCACTCCTCCCCACTCCTCTCCTCTCCTCTCCACTTCGTCCCTCCTCCTCATCTCCCTCTCTCCTGTCTTTCTCTTGGCAACCCCCATCTTACATACACACACATATACAGTGTATACAACATATACACACGCGCACACACACACACACACACACACACACACACACACACACACACACACCTTTCTCCCACAATTGTCTGAGGCAACTGTACACAACTGTATCCACCCCCTAAACCCCAAACACACCACACACCACACACATGTACACACACACACACACACACACACACACACACACACACACACACACAAATCCCTTTCTTCTAATCTCTGTGGGCCTCACCTGGAACTCCTTATTTTTCCTCTGGAGGCTGATGTTCTGGTTCTCCTCGGCCTCCAGCCTGATGTTGGTGGAGGTTATCTCCAGATCTTTCCTGGCACAGACGGAGGGATAGAGAGAGAGAGAGAGAGAGAGAGAAGGAGAGGAAGAGAGAGAGAGATGGTAGAATACAGAATATGTGTGTTTTAGAGGGGCAGGGCTAATTAAACAGACAGACGCTTCCTAGTTTAACAAGCTTGGTTGGAGAGCAAAACTGATACAATTCACCTCCAGCAAAACATGTCGCATATCAGATAATCCCACTCTCCTCCATGACTCTCTTCTCTCCCATTTCTCAAACTACCTCAGACAGCCAAAGTCCTTCCCCAAACACTCTCACTCAGTCTGTCAACAGGTCCACACAAACACACACACACACAACAAACACACACACACACACACACACACACACACACACACACACACACACACACACACACACACACACACACACACATGCTGTGCAGCATTGTACAAAAAGGTCAGCAGCCATATTTGTGTTTACTGTCACAGTGTGTTTGATGTGCTCTCCCATGGAGCACTATTCTCATAGCAAACTGACAGAGTCTCGACTCCGCTGTGGGCTTATGTTAGGCTACGCAAGCCAACAAGTCAGGACAATGCTGAACGCCCCGAGGCGTCTTACAAACACCAGATAAGGGTATGAGACACACACATACATACACAGGACCAACAAAACTCTTTAATGGCCTTCAGAAAGACGTCCAAACATCTGTTTCTATGTAAGACAAGTATATCAGATCCAGATATATAAAAATTACTTTATGGTCATTTAGCAGATATGCACTATGGGACAAAAGTGGTTCTAGTATTAGCTTACAGTTGAAGGATATCTAGTTTCATTATGTTGTAAAAAATATTGTCTAATAACTAAAACATACTAATACTGATAAAACATCAATAAAATATCAACAAAACTAAAGTATGTTTCTGATTATAACCATTGAGTACCCTTTCCCTGCAGGGGCTTGACAAGATTCCATGAAAATGCTAAAAACAAAATCCTTAAAAATGTTCTTTCAGTCTGTGAGTCATTTAAAATAGACTCATAGCCTATTGCATGTGGCATTAATGTTGTAGAACCAGAAACACTTTGACAATGGCTGCATGTTGACCTGGTCATTGAAGCATTTAAAACAAACACATACACACACACACACACACACACACACACACACACACACACACACACACACACACACACACACACACACACACACACACACACACACACACACACACACACACACACACACACACACACATGGCCCCATCAGACAGACATGAATGATTCTAATAGATGAATTGACTCTGGTGGGGAGAGAGAGAGAGAGAGAGAGAGAGAGAGAGAGAGAGAGGTGGACTCACTTCTTAATGACGTCCTCCAGGCTGAACTTGAGCTTCTCCATCTCCGTCAGGTTCTCCATGGTGCTTCTGCTGTCCCCCTCCAACTTCCTCCTGCTGCGCTCCAGCTCCCCTCTCTGCTTCCTCTCCTGCTCCAGCAGATACTCCAACTGAGAGAGGAGAGAGAGAGAGAGAGGAGAGAGAGAGAGAGAGAGAGAGAGAGAGAGGAGGAGAGAGAGAGAGAGAGAGAGAGAGAGAGAGAGAAAGGGAGAAAGGGAGAAAGAGAGAGGGGGGGGGAGAGAGAGAGAGCCATGGATAGTCAGGTGAGGAAACATCTGACATTGATCAATGACAACGCAATAAATAACACCTGGGCCAAACTGGGCTGTTTGGAAAGACGCGCCCTGGAGACATCAGCAACGAGTTCAGAGAAAGACACCAAAGAGGCAATCCATTACAAAATAAATCCATTTTATTACTAATTTGTTTATGTCACAAGTTAACATATGTTGGCTAGTTTCAGTCATGCGTTTTTGATAGATAGATAGATAGATAGATAGATAGATAGATAGATAGATAGATAGATAGATAGATACTTTATTGGTCCCCAAGGGGAAATTCAAGATTTTTGGATGACTGTTGGCAAAAGACAGAACCCTCCAAAACAGCTATTCTAGTGACATGCTGAGAATGCACTTTTACAAAGAAATAACCAATGCAGCTCAAATCAAACAAAGAAATCAAGTGCTCAATCCCATAATGCTGTTGGTGGGCACTACACTTACATCCTCCGTCTGCACCTGTAGCTTGGCGCGCTCCTTGGTCAGGAGGTTGACCTTCTCCTCCTCACACTGCAGGTCCTCGATGGCTTGCTGCAGACGATGGAGAGAGAGGAGAGAAACAGAAGGGACTGAGTCTGGACCACAGATGTGCAGGGGGCTTAAACCCCAACTGACATTCCGCACACACACATACACACACACACACACACTCACACACACACACACACAAGCGCCCATGCATGTCCATCCACCCTCCACCTCGAGGGAAGCTGGACTGCTGATGTGAGAGGGCTTTGATGTGATATCTCTATTCACTCTGTCTCGGACCATGCTGGGGAAATCTCTGGCGTTAATCGCCCGCCTTACCATAGATATTACACAACGGAGGCTATGGAGTCCAATGTGTGTCCTCAAGAAAAAAGATAGAAATAAAAACAAAAAACACGTACCCTGAAAAACAGTGTGTCAAATAAGTCTTTTCCACACATTTGGACAAAATGGGAGAAATTTGCTGCAGAAATATGAACAATGTACTGTGAGCAGTTAGGAAAAAATGGTTCCTTTTTCTTCAAAACATTTGGTGCTGGATTTGCCATCTGGTCTCTTTTTGGATTCACAAATTTGAATGCTGTGCTTTAAAACAAAGGTTTTCAAATTACCATTACCCACAGTGAAAATGCCAGGACTAAATATGCTATTGTGGCCCACCTGGCGGGCATTACCTCTCCTGCTATTGTAATCACTTAAATGGTGGGTGTACACTAAAGAGGATTGAGGGGGTAGTAATTCTTCAGAAAGAAAACAAACACAAAGCATTGGGTTGTTTTTTGCAAAGCACAGAAAGACTGGTCTGCATAGAGTAGATTAGTAGCAGATTTGCATGGAGCCCAGGACTATGGGAGACTTGTACAGACAGAGGAGATCTGTCATGTTCTCCTCACTTCCAAACCCTGAGATGTTTATTTAACATTACACAGAGGGCTGACACATTCATCTTACTTATGGATTAGAATTAAAGGTTATCTACCAGCTTTACATAAAAAAACAACATCACTTAACATTAAATAAATGGAGTCCTGCCCATTTACAGCTATTACTATGACTAATGTTTGTTAATGCTTTATTGCAGTTAATAATGTTGACTGGGAAATCCTGGATTCAAAGTGTAAATCCTTATTTGACAGACCATGAATAATACATAATGTTAACAGAGACCGTGGAACCTCGATGAAATGTCTATCAACTGAAGACAGAAACTGTGCTGAGATGGACGTGAAACCTGCACTCATTTCGGCACTAATCTGAAAACCCCGTCCTCTGCTCCAGAGGGTATAAGTACAAAATAAAGATGGGGGATGGACGGTCACTTCTTTTAAGTTCATCTCCAGGTTTCCAGTGGAAAATGTGATTATTTTTTTTTTTGCTAACCACTGACTCCAAGCTCTGATCTGTGTGTGCTAACCCCAAACTGGTCTTCCAGATGGGTCAGTGCCTGGGCCTGTGTGTCTGGACGTCAGTGACAGGCTTGTGGTCGCCGAGAGCCTAGCATCCCCCTTCAGGGTGACCTTGACATGGCGGCTGAGAACACAGAAGACAGAACCCAAACTATCCTGCATGTGTGTGTCGTAGAATTGGACAAATTGAGAAAACATACTTTGGACTCTTTTTAACGAGCGATCGCACAAATATGTAAGTGCCTGAATGTATGCTACATGCACACACACACACACACACACACACACAAACACACAGACATACACTGACACTGAAGACAAACAAGGGAAAGCATAATGCCAAAGATATCAAGATAGGACACATAAAAATGATGGTGCAGGTATATCCTGTGTCATAAACACTGTTGAATTGAGATGACAGAAAAGGTTTTTATTTAACCCTTAAGGCGCCTCTTGTCCTTTCACAGTAAATTACTGAATGCAATGAAGGTATTCAGCATGAAATAAGTCTGTTCCCTCAGCTGAAAGGAAACACACACACACACACACACACACACACACACATGCACGCACATGTGATATCACAGAGGAATAATACTACACACTGCTACCACACACATGCAAACACTCACTCACATCCGCACACACCGACACACACACACACAACCGACCATCCCCTGTTATGCAATGTCCATTGCCTGGTGCCTCACCTGGCTAAGCTCCACCAGGTGTTCCTTTTCCTTCTGCAGTTTGAGCACCAGGTCGTCCCTCTGCAGCAGCTCCTCCGTCAGCTTCTTCACACTCAAGTCTGCGTTCTGGAGCCGCACACACAAACACACACACACACCAGCGAATAAAAACTTCAACTAGTCAGACATTTCCCAATCATTTTGGCTTTGGCAGATTTTTCTTTCAGCTGTCAACGGCACCACGCAAGTATCCATTTCACGCATAAGAAGCTCCGCCTAAACTATTAACCTTCCTCGGGAAGGGATACTTATTATGTTCTTATTCTTGACATCAAAGAGGAAAAAAAACATGCTGTGGCTTCGTTGGATGTAGAAAGTGGAGACAGGAGTGTGTGTGTGTGTGTGCGTGTGTGTGTGTGTGTGTGTGTGTGTGTGTGTGTGTGTGTGTGTGTGTGTGTGTGTGTGTGTGTGTGTGTGTGTGTGTGTGTGTGTGTTGAGGCCTGTTCAGTGTTTGAAAAGCAGATGGAGAATGGCAGAGGGGGGGGGGGGGGACTGAACAAATTCTGCAGCACTTTCATCCTAAAATTACCACTGTCATCTCACCACCTCTTCTCCTTACAGACATCTTCTGACAGACAAGAAACAACACAAATGGATATCAAGAGGATGAGAAAACAGACAAAAAGTACAGTTAGTCTCAACGCACTTTCAATTCAGTCGGAATTTGACATCTGATTGCCGAGCATAATATTTGGAAACGGTCTGAAATCCATTAAGAACCCAGAAATGCTAGAAACTTGTCTCCCTTGAATTAATTCAACTACTCATATTCAGAACAACTGCATATGACACAATAGAGAAGTCAAACACTTGTAAAAATGCTATAATAGACAAATGTATCTATCCAAACAACGGAAAATCCCATTAAACTACTACATGTCATAACAGAGTTGATTCAGCCCACCTTCTGCACAGGTGTTTATCATGATCTGAAATGGCTATATGCATTTTATTTTCCTTCTGCATAGCTTCAATATTTCATGTCTTCATGCATTAAACGTCATGTCATCTTTAAAACTTGTCTAATGCAATATAATCCACTTGTACACTTATGGCTGCTATGGTAACAGGCACTACAAATAAAACAGTCTTTAATAAGAGCAATTGCAGCATGCTTTAAAGCTTTTTTACACAGTACAGGTCTAGTCTTGCAATCTTGCAGACCTAGTTTGCTTTTCTTCTGATTCCATCATCTGGGTCCTGCTACCTGACAGAGGGCATGTAGATTGACACATTTTATTTTCCGCACGGTGAGCTCACACCTGAGATGAACTTGGTGATTCACCTGGATGAGTCATTTGCCACGCCAATCAACAAACACTGCTCCCTGAAGCTGAGCTTCAGCCATCATGAAAAGGTTTCCAGATGAATGCCCTTTAAACAAGGTCAAGAGTCTCTGACTACAGTTGGAAACATGTCTACTAATCACAACAGATGAGTCAAAGAACAAGACAGTCAAAGATCTAAATCTACTAAAATATTGCAGATAATATTGATACACAATATAGCACATACTGTACCTCATACCAGTAAAACTGACACAAACACGACTGTATAATGGCATAATATCCAACTGTCTAAATGGCAGATGGACACTCACTAACATGCTGTTGAAAGAATCTCCAAAACCCAAGTCTGGTGGTGCAAGCAAACTCTCAAAATATTTAACAGAAGGGAATGAAATCCTTCAGTTTAGATTCAGAGATCTAAATGTACAATATTTGTCAGTGTCCAGATACTGACAAAGATACAAACAGTTCCGAGAGAATCTCTGGTTTACTCACACTGCATCAGCTCTGCATCATAGCTGCTTCAACACAACACTTCTCCACCTCCTTCTCTCCACCTCTCCACCTCTCCCTCCATCCGTCCACTGCCGTCCCTCTCTCCTCACCTGTTTGTCCCTCTCCACGGCGCCCAGGGTGCTCTCCAGCTCCTCCAGGTCGCAGCGCAGGCTGCCGCACTCGGCCTCCAGGCGCTGGCGATGGGTGTGCAGCTGGGCCGTGGCGCCCTCCTCCTCCTCCAGCCGCTCGCTCAGACCGGCCACCCGCGCCTCCAGCTCCCGCCGCACCGCCGCCAGCTCTGCGCAACGCTGCTCCGCCTCCTGCAGGCTCTCCTGCTCCTGGAGGAGGTGGGGAGGGAGGAGGCGAGGGAGAGAGAGAGGGAGAGAGAGAGAGAGAGAGAGAGAGAGAAAGAGAGAGATGTTAACGGTTCTTCTACAGTGAAGAGAGTCGGAGGAGGAGGAGGAGGAGGAGGAGGAGGAGGAGGAGGAGAGGGGGAGGAGGGAGAGAGAGAGAGAAGAAGAAAGTTGGATGGGAGAACAAGGGGAAGGGAGGAGAGGAGAGGATAGAAGAGAAGACAGGGGGACGTGCTCAGGAAGGAGAGGATAAGAGAAAGTTAGGGTTAGATGCGAAGGAGAAGGACCTAGCTACCTAGCTGGAGTTGCTGCAGCTGTATTGCACTGTACCTGTCTACTGTTGGCTCCAGAAAATTGAGCTGGGTAGAACTGATTTTTTTTTGTTTCTTTTCGTATCGACAGCACTCGGTGACCTCATCATAGAGATCTATGTAAAAAATCGCCGGAATTCTCCTATAAGAGGATCATAGGAGGAGGAGGAGAGGGGGAGGAGAGGGGGAGTGAGGGAAACAGAAGAAGGCTGGGGAGAGGAGAGAGAGAGCAGGGGAGAGGAGAGAGAGAGAAACAGTGGAGAGGAGAGAGAGAGAAACAGAGGAGAGGAGAGAGAGAGCAGGGGAGAGGAGAGAGAGAAACAGGGGAGAGGAGAGAGAGCAGGGGAGAGGAGAGAGCAGGGGAGAAGAGAGAGAGAGAAACAGTGGAGAGGAGAGAAACAGGGGAGAGGAGAGAAACACAGAGGAGAGGAGAGAGAGAAACAGGGGAGAGGAGAGAGAGAGAAACAGGGGAGAGGAGAGAGAGAGAAACAGTGGAGAGGAGAGAAACAGGGGAGAGGAGAGAAACACAGAGGAGAGGAGAGAGAGAAACAGGGGAGAGGAGAGAGAGAGAAACAGGGGAGAGGAGAGAGAGAGAAACAGGGGAGAGGAGAGAGAGAGAAACAGGGGAGAGGAGAGAGAGAGAAGCGGGGGAGAGGAGAGAGAAGCGGGGGAGAGGAGAGAGAAGCGGGGGAGAGGAGAAGGCTGTGAGGTGATGGAGAAGAAGAGTCTTTAATTAATAGCCCTCCTTTTTCAGTGCTTAAGCAAGAGCACTGGAGACACAGAACAGCACAGAGGAGAGAGAGAAGACAGTGAGACAGTAGGAGGAGAAGGAGAGGAGACTGTGATGAGATGAGACGAGAGAGGACTGTAGAGGAGAGACTCAAAGGAAAGGTGAGAAGAGGGAAAAAAGGAGAAGAGAGGGGGAAGAAAAGACTCTTGCATGCAGCGCGAGTTTTGCCATAAAGATGAAAAATGTCCCACGAGTTCAGAAGTATCAGAAGCCGCAGAAAAAGACACACGGTAAAGTAATACATCTTACCGCACAGAAGGCTGATGAAATGTGGTTTGAACCCCAGGACACATATATATCCCAAGACACGAATGTACTGTATATATATACACTCCACGATTGACGTGCATATAAAAAATAATTTATCTGGTCAAGACTGGTCAACGCAGGACAAAAAAGGAGTCTGCTTGCAGCTGAGGCAGATACTGTCTGGTCTGAAGAAATGCCTCAGCTATGTTGTGAGCGTATATACTTGAATTCATGCACCAGTCATTAGGGTCGAAAATATCAGGGCAACGTTACACCAGCAGTTAAGAGATTACACAGACCACCACACTGATATTTTGCTTTCCATAAATGTACTTCATGCCTGTTGCTTTTAGTTTGACTCAGCCTTTCAGTTGAGAAAACCTCACTAATCTCAACATGTCGAAGGCAGGAAAAAAAACATACAGAATGCTGAAATACCGTGCTGGTTTGGCTGTACAACAGGAGGGCTTTCATTTCATAACATGTTTTCTTAACATATATCTTATACCTTATATTTTAAAGAGCCAACGTTACTTCAAAAACCCTTAAAGTAGAGCATAAACCTGTGCTGCTCACCCAAGCAAAGAGCCGCATGATGGAAAGGAGCCTTTTCACATGGGAAAACCTTATAAGACTGATTCATAGACTCCTATATTTTTTATGGTGATGATCTCTTTACCATCCTATGCAGCTGCGTTGTGGTATTTGGTGGTATTCCAAATTCTTCAGGTGTATTTCTCACCTGTAACAGTTGTCTACCGTCTCCCTCTTCAGCCATGAATCAAACTTCACATGACATTCACACCCTCTGCATTTTGCATTAGCAATTATTTATTCAGTATATCACACTTATTCTCATACAAAAGAGAAGCTACTTGCATAGGCACATTTTTTCCACCTGACACAGCTAAACAGAAACAAACACATACAAACTAGAGACAGTCATGAACACAAAATCTTTCACTCACACACACACACACACACACACACACACACACACACACACACACACACACACACACACACACACACACACCAACCAACCAAAACAAAGATACCTACAACAGTCAGTTGATGCTGAAGAGCTGTGCTAAAGCTATCCCAGTCCAGCTCCTCTGAGTCCGGTTCCCCATGTATCCCATTGGCCTCCCTGCAGTCTTCTAAAAGAGGCTGGCGCGGTCGCAGGTCCACAGACATCCCCTGAGACAGACACCTTCCAGCAGCGGTCACCTGCCGGGCTTCCCTAGTTTGTCCTTCTTGGGTCAGCAGCAGCCACAGAAGCAGGAACACAGAGCAGTAGCTCAAGCACCAGCAGGTGTCCCACAGGTAGGCTGGCAGCATGCGACGCCCCGTCCAGCCAACAAAGCCGTACAAGTAGATCCCCCAGGTGTGCGTGTGGGATCCTCCAAGCTCACCTTTTGTTTGGGTTCTTCTCCACGCTGTTATTGCTTGCCCTTCGTCATGTCCTAATCCATCTCTCTGCTTCCTTACATCTCTCCCCTTCTTTCTCTCTCTTTCTCTCCCTCTCTTTTCCCTGCTCAATAAACTGCTGCCCCTCAGCTTTGATTCTTATCTCCAAGCGCTGTGAAAAGACTTAAGGGGAGCATGAAGGCACGCACAGCTAAGTCTGGGTACGCTCCTTCAGTCGGGCTCCTCTGCTCCCTTCCAGAGACAGGTGTTTTTGGCTTACAGTGACTGAGAATCTCCCTTGGGACTCGGTCCAGTGCGGGGTGTTGGGTGACGGAGGACCGTGTGAATGCAGGTCGTGTTCTACAGTTCATCTCTTGTAACTGTATACATGATATTATCATATCAATCAGCGACAGAGCGACAGAAAAGTAGGGGGGGGGAAATGAAGAGGACAGTGGGGTGTTTTGTTTGTTGAAAATTGGACTTTTCTTCTCATTTGCGATTTGGTGAAAAGAACCCACATATCCAACAACCTACGGGGTCTGGACAAAGCAATGCCATTCATGGAGACACTGGAGAACAAAAGGGATATTGTATCCATGTTTACTACCAACCTTGTTTCTGAATGAACTACCCAGACTGTGTGTACACTGGCCGTCTATCTGAGGACCAGGAGGACCAGGATGTTCAGAGAGAGCGCTGGACGATAACATCGAAACAGGTGGCACTAAGGGAGAGACACTCCCCTGATTCAACCCCATGACTCCATTCAGGTCTAAAGAATAGCAGGGCTCTTCTGCACATAGAGCATCAGTCAGCTGGACCAAATTGTTTCATGTTGTTTGGGCGTACTATCAAGCCCACATTGAGCGGTGATGGCATGCCCTCGTGCGAAGGCTTAAGACAAAACAACTCCAGTGACTGTCTGGTCCTTCTCATGAGGAACCCTATCAAACTATGTGCCATTTACACCCACACAGAAACACAGACATGGCAGACAAAACATGCTCAGATGATAGCTAGTCAGCACTCATTGTAGGACAAACAATTGGACTACGTTTTTCAGCTTGTAGGCTGTACATTTTTACAACTGCACCCTGTTAGTATATATACTGTTTTGATCCCGCGAGGGAAATTTGGTCTCTGCATTTATTCCAGTCCGTGAATTAGTGAAACAGACACAGCACACAGTGAACACACGGTGAGGTGAAGCACACACTAATCCCGTTGCAACAATATGCCTTTGAAAAGGTCACAAGAATGCCGTAAACCCATCATAAACCCCCTTTCCTTCATTTACTGTTGGACCTCTTTTCACTTTTGCTAAATTGACGGTGTTGGAAAGTTGGATGGTGAAAATTTGAGGGCTATGCACTTTGAGTGAGACTCTGCTGTGGGGTTTCCCCCCCAACTGACAATGGCATGTTACTTCTGGATAAACATTAAAGCAGCATGGGAAGTCCCTGTGAACAGGCTCCTTGATGTGTATACGCTTAAATGAATGATAATGTTTACCTATACTATCTCAAATGTTTCTTGCCAAAGCCTTCATTCAAAACATTTATCTATCTTTGAATGGCTCAGAGTTAAACCGGAGACAAATACAGGGTGAAAGAGTTCAGTGGTACTATTTAACAACGTTGAGTAGATGTGACATCGTAAATTATTTTCTAAGATGAATTTTCTATCTGTCTAGCTCAAATTTATTCAGCCATAATGGATTATAGAACAGATTAGATCAGTGTCACAGATCTAAGGAGCCCAGTTGCCCCAACAATGACAAATGACAAATCATGAGGCTTTAAAAGTTGATGGTTTAGTGGATACAAACGCTATTTATCAAATATTTCTATGATGGTCTGATGGTTACCGGCTAATATCTCGCATATCTGCAACCAAAACTAGAATATGAAGACATTTCAAATACAATACAATATACTGTATGAGAGTAGGGCACAGTTAAACCAATACACAGGCCTCACAGCTAATACAGAAGAAATGCCATGGTTGATTTATTCACTGGAGAACCAAATGAGATACATGCCCAATGAATCACTCCTCCTCCTCGCTGGCCACAGTTGACTCTGAAGGAGGACACGGGCCTCACTCACAAATCTTGCCCCAGGCCCCAGAAAACTGGTCCAGACCTTAAAGATTTTCCACATGCTAAACTAGGGCATCTGGACGTTTCTGGAAAAGTGTTTTGCTTTCATTTCACATTATCAATTACCGCTGGTTAAAATGGTGGGCTCTCTGACTGATTTCTGTATTTTACAGTGTTGTTAAATTGAACTTGTGGTCTGCATTTTGGACCAAGCGTGGACCATGCTAATCTTTCTTCCATGCATTTACTGTACATTGTATACACGTCAGTTGATATAACCTGACGCAGTGTAGTGCTATTTATTGTATTCACAATCTTAAGGCTGTCATCAGCAGTAAACCATCATAATGGGATCTGTCAGGAAGAATAACATATGCAAAAACAACTGCGCTTTCAATGAGTAAGCATTCAGCGACTAAAGGAGCTTGGGGGGGGGGGGGGGGGGGTAATTTCATCGACATGGGGAAATGGATAAGATGCCCGGGTGGACCAGGAAGCAATGCCGCAGGGATGTGACCAGATACTGAAACCAGACTGCTCTGTAAGTGATGGAGAATAGAAACGACCTGGCAGAGCACTGGATCATCATGGCTTATTAAGATCCAGGAATCTGTCTTCTCTGGTGACAGCGCAGGAATGTTTTTCTTTTTTCTTTCGTTCTTTTCCCCTCTAAACAGTATGAGCCACTGCTACAGCTGAACTTTAAGCAGGGGGGGGGGGGGAGCACAAGGAATGTGGAAAAAGACACATTTTTCCGAACTCAGGGAAAGAAAGGATTTCATCATCAAGGTAACCAGGTCAGAGGACCGGAGCGCTCGGGGAGCTCTGCTTAAGATCTTTTTAGTGTTGCTCGGTTGCCCAGGTCGCTGGCAGCTCCTCGTCCTCACATGCTGAGAGACCACAAATGACCACTTCTCACCAGCTAGTTTACTGTGCAAATAAAGAATAAATGGGCAACTAAACTTAAGTGAATCATGCTGCCACTAGAGCATTTGTCAGTAAAAAATCCATAATTCAAGAACTGAGAAAAAGAGCCTGTTTGCATTTGAAGATTTGCAGGAAATATTTTCTTCAATTCATATTTTAGAAGTGAGATTATTAGACATACAAAACTGTTCTCAGGGATTAAAGATTCTTATATACATTTAAATGGACTCTGAAGTCCCTCAGAAAAGTTGCAATAAAATGTTGCAGTGTGAGGAAGCCAGTTTAAAGCCCATAGGTAGCACAGACGAACGGCTGAGCTGCAGGGGTTAGGGCCTAGAGGATCTGCAAATGCAATCAGCAGTGAAAATAATCACATAACTTGGCTGTGAGGGGCTCATGTGGCTATTCAGCTAGTACTGGTAAAAATGGCTGTGTTGCTCCTTCTCTCTCTCTCTCTCTCTCTCTCTCTCTCTCTCTCTCTCTCTCTCTCTCTCTCTCTCTCTCTCTCTCTCTCTCTCTCTTCTGTATTTCCATTCCCCTTTCCATCCCTCTCTCATTCTCAAACTAAAGCTCTAAAGTGCTCTCTACATCCCTCTTCTATCCCCAAAGCAAAGAAGTGCCAGGGCAATAACTTTCACTGCGCTGCCACTCTCATCACCCCCTGGGTTCAAGGTGGGGTGGGGTGGGGAGAGGGCGGTTGTTGCTGCCAAGAGAAGAGCCACTCAATCACTTCGCACTTGCCCGAAGGGAAAAGCCTGAATATTGCCTCGTCCTGTTTGATAACAGTGGCACAACAAAGGCACAGTCAGATTCCAAGGTACCTCCTTTCCTCAATAAACGCTGAATGAGAACCAACAACGCCATAAAATAACCTCCGGAGCCTCATTATCATCATACAGAGGTGGACGTGCCCCCATTTTCACTCATCAGGAGGCATGTTATTATCTACCCAAACTTGGCAGCCAGTGTTGCTACTTGGGTACTGACTACGAAATGTCTGATCGTGCAGAATTACCAGTGGAGCCATGATGCTACTTCACAGACAGAAGGCAATACTAACATGGGCAGAAAAGAGCGCCCGCCACTGCACACATCCTGTGGTCCTCCTGCCTCCCCCCACCTCCTCCTCCTCCTCTTCCTCCTCCTGTTATCCTTGAAAGACACATGGTGAGGAAGAGTAAAGGGACTTACGGAGCGTTTCCTAACGAGCGCCTCATTCTTCTCCCTCCCCAATCTGGAGTTCTCTTCCTCCAGCTCGCGCACTCGAGACAGCAGACGGTCCGTCTGCTCGATGGCTTTCTTCAGTTCCTCTCTCTCCCTCATCTCTCTGCCTGCTGAGTGCACACTGCTACACTGGCTTAACCTGAGCAGCCCAGAAAGTCCCTTTCTGGACTTTTTTTCCTCCAGACTTTCTCTCTCTCTCCCTCTCTCCCTCTCTCTCACTCACTCACTCTGTCTCTCCCTTTCTCTCTCATCTGGATGCCCCTCTTTAAACGTGCTATTAACAGACACACAAACACACACACACACACACACACACACACACACAGACAATTCGTCATCCTAGTCCATCCCACCCTGACTCCCCCACCCCACAAAGGGCCTCTAGTTCTGCCTCAATATAAAACAAATGTCCCTGATTTGTCCCAAATTGGAAACTCTCAGAATCAGCACCTAGAAGAGAATAATGCTGCATTGGCTCCATTGAAGTATGCGGTGATATGATGGAAATGGGACTGCTCTTCATTGGCATTGCTACAGCAAAGGGGAGGAAGGCACATTCCAGAATATCTGCAGGTGCTTCAGACCACATAAATTGCTAAATTAACGACCCTTCAGACTTGATCATGACAAAATCTGGTTACAATTCTTACCTCCTTTATGGGGAAAATAGTCTCCAACAAACTACTGATGCACGTGGGCCACACCAACAGCTATCCTCCATCGCATCAGCTCCCAGCAGACCGAGATAACAAAATCTGCCAAACACTCCACGTGTTAAATTTGAGAGTTATGATTGTGTCTCTCACACACACGTTGCAAAGGAATTCCCTATCTATCCCTCGTGCTTGGCACTAACTGGAACTACAATGTGTGTTTCTGCCTGGGCATGGGGGAGGCTGTGAGACCTGGCGTAGGGCAAAAGTGGTCTTGTCTTTGTCACCCTCTCCAGAGGGTCTCCCACTCTCCACCCTTCCTCAGTCCAGAGGTGTTCTGTGAATAAACAACCCTCCATCAACTGTAGGCTGAGTTTATACGTAACTGATAACTGCTCTTGACTCTTTAGCTGCAGCATAAATCTTGATTCGGTTCTTACTCTGAGCGATATGCACTAAGTCTAACCAAGGGCCCACCAACAGACAGGAGGCCTACTACATCCCAGCTAGTCACGGGGCATGTGGCAAGACCTTTACATTGTAATAGTGAAACTAGCATTGACAAAATAGCCTAGCAAAAGCTACAATGTTAGCTGATTTCACTTGACATCCCTCCACTGAATCTTGGCATGTTTTTTCAAAAACAAAGATGTAGTACAAGCTTGCCAGTGCACCTGTTTTTCACTTTCAAGAAAGAACAGGAAGTAAATATTGTCTGGTGTAATAAGCAATGCATTTTTTAACATAAACGCCAGTAATGTTAACCTCTGCAAACAGGACACAAGTGAATCTATAGCCTACAGAGCATTATAATATATGCATATGCTTTTGACAGACAACACAACCTTGGCCTACTTGTCCTGTTTATTGTGTCGAAACCTTGAAGCATATCTGAAATGGCGCTTAGCAAACATCCACTGCTTTCATTACCCATCAATCAATCTCTTCCAATATCCCCCTAACAGCTAACAAGATTCCACAGGCAATTTTGGCTTAGCCACAAGAGTGTAAATTTGTAGTTTCCTATTGCGTGGAAAAACAGATGTGAGTTAATTTTCCAGAGCAGGCACAAAAGCAGTTTTGACAGCGAAGCCATCAAGGAGATAAAGAAACAAGCTTGTCCCAACTTGAGCTGAACTTAACCGTGTCACTGGAAATCAAGTGTCATTAAGAAACGTAGGTCTAAGGCTAACGCCAAGATTACGTCTGTGTAAATATGCCTTACAAAACTGACAAATTCTGTTTACATACCCACCTGTAAGGTCAGATGGTGAGGGAATATTAAGCATGTGGTTTTAGGGAGAGCTTAAATCCAAGATAGCAAAAAGGCTAAAGTACTTTGGTAGTTAAAACTGTCTCCGACATTCATAATTGAAAATAAAGGTTAAAAACTGTAGGTTGACTGCTGCTCATTAAATTGCATTACCTGCACACCTGTGTATAATTTATATTGTATTGTATGGTTTAATTCCTTGTCAGCAAAATTAGCTGAATGATTGCTAGACCTCAGCAGTTGTTCAAATGCAGTATATCCCTGCGAGGCATAATGTATAGGACGTTCTAATCCTCTTGTTCGTGTTTCAACTTGATATAGGAGGATATTTGCCCTGACAGATTTGCTCACACAAGTGTCAAAGCACACAAATTATGATATTTAGAGGATTTTACATACTGTAAGGTGATATCTCTGACTGTCAGTGCGTCAGGAGGCTGGGGACTGGCTTTGCCTGAGAAGCGATGTCATGACTTCACACATTCCTGACTTCACATTCAATTTTCCTCAGCCTCACTCATGAACAACAATTTTCCAAATAAACTGCCTGTGTCCTGTGGCTTGTGCCAAAATCTGAGCACTTGACAAAGATATGAGTTCTGTTTCTTTCTTCAAGCTGGACTCTTTCTGCAAACAGTCCAAAGGGAGAATTTAAAAAGTAGTTGGGCATATGATTATATTTCATTATTATAATGTATTATTATTATTATTATTATTATTATTATTATTATTATTATTATTATTATTATATTCTGTTATCATTGATGAAGTTTGTGTTTCTGTGCCATTATATTTGGGATAAAAAGAGTGTGACACATAATAAAGTAAACAGTAGAAGATTTTTATACTAGTTAAATCATTATAAATAGCACACTTTGATGGCAAATAGCATCTAGTGACACCACAACTAAAAGCTACAGTATGGAAAAAATTACCCATGATCTGTATTATAATCTATATGATCACAAAATCCATGGCCATCCAAGTTCAGCAAAAAAAAAATAATTTGCAAGTATTTTATACCTAATCAAATCACTTTATTTTCAACAAATGAGATGCATGAATGTTCAGCAACAGCATCACTATCATCCAATCTCTTACTATGACTTAATACTTAATAAAACTATATTGTGGAAAATATATATGAAATCAGCATAAATTTAGCAACTGTTCCACAACGCAATGCAATACACAGATGATGCATAACTATAAAAAACAAATAATATGCTCAATGAAGTTTGTACTTCTGCTATCTCAGTATAATAACAACAGCTGGGGGGAAATCAAATAAAATCAATACTAATAAAGCAACAATTTACCACTTTTTGAGTTATGGTGGTAACACTTTACTTGGCAGTATCGACATAAGAGTGACATGACATTGTCATGAACACATGACACTTTCATGACACATGAACCCTAACCCTAACCCTAGCCCTTACCCTAATCTTAACCCTAACCCTAACTCTAAACCTAACCCTAACCCTAATCCTAACCCTAACCCTATATGACAAAAGCCAAATGACACTTAATGACAGAAACGTTATGTCATAAACGTTTATGACTTGTTTATGACACGTTCATGACAGTGTCATGTCACTCTTATGCATGCTCAGACCCCAGGTACGCCATGCACTAGACCCGTTACAGTTTGCATATCAGGAGAAAGTGGGCGTGGACGATGCCATCACTTATCTTCTACACAGGACACATTCCCACCTGGACAAGGGGAAAAGTGCTGTGAGAATCATGTTCTTTGATTTCTCAAGTGCTTTTAACACCCATCCAGCCCCTCAGATTGGGAGACAAGCTCTTGCAGATGGGTGTGGACGCTCACCTGGTAACCTAGATTACAGATTACCTGACCGAGCGACCACAGTTCTCCAGACTGAAGAACTGTCTATCTGACACTGTGATCTGCAGCACCGGAGCGCCACAGGGAACTGTGCTCTCTCCAGTCCTGTTCACCCTGTACACATCTGACTTCTGCTACAACACTGAGTCATGCCACATGCAGAAGTTTTCTGATGATACTGCAATTGTGGGGTGTATCAGGAACGGGCAGGAGGAGGAGTACAGGAGCCTGGTGGAGGACTTTGTGCAATGGTGCAAACTCAATCATCTTCAACTTAACACTTCAAAGACCAAGGAGATGGTGGTGGATTTCCGCAGGTCTAAGCCCACTCTGCTACCAGTCCACATTGATGGGGTCAATGTGGAGGTGGTTAGCACCTACAAGTATCTGGGTCTCCACCTGGACAATAAACTGGACTGGTCAGACAACACTGATGCACTCTACAAGAAAGGGCAGAGCAGGCTGTACTTCCTGAGGAGGCTGCGGTCCTTCAATGTGTGCAGTAAGCTCCTCAGGATGTTCTACCAGTCTGTTGTTGCCAGCGTCCTCTTCTATGCAGTAGTATGCTGGGGAGGAAGCACAAGGAAGAAGGATGTGGGGCGAATTGACAGGCTGGTAAGGAAAGCTGGCACTGTGGTGGGAGCTGAACTGGAGTGCATCACTTCACTATCTGACAAAAGGACCCTGAACAAACTGATCAACATCTTGGACAATGAGTGTCACCCACTCCACAGCACTATTGTTAAGCAGAAGAGCCTGATCAGCTGGAGACTTCGCTCACTGCCTTGCACAACTGACAGACTGAGAAAGTAATTTGTCCCCAGGGCCATTGAACTGTTCAATGCCTCACTTAAGGGAAGAGGAGAGATAGACTTCTCTGAATAGTCTGTCTGCCTCTTCATCCCCTCCATGTTTGGTACTGTCTGTCCAGCCACTTGTACCACTGTCTTTATGCCTCACTGTTTGCGTGCTATATTAGCACATTAGCACATATGTATAAACCCCCCCCCCCCCCCCCCCCCCCCTCCATGCCACAGCCGAACTGTGGCCACACTTATACATTTTCTTAAATAGTTAAATATATAGATATATAGACTTTACTTTACTTTATTTCTGCATTGTTGCACTGTTGACTTACTCATTTGCACTATCACCATGACCACTATCACCATTGCACTACCACCATGACACTCATTCACACAGAGCACCTTAGAGCATCTTACCATACCTTACTGTCACCACTGTGGATACTGTTTTTAGAATTGATTTAGATTAAGTGTTAGTTAGTATAATTTGTATTTTTGTAATTTGTATTTTAGTATATTTTTATATATTGTATTAAGTGTTAGTATAATTTGT